>NW_006202134.1:723216-723838 GCF_000334495.1 Tupaia belangeri chinensis
AAGAATAGGCAACCCCCATTCTACTCACACTGTTTCTAGAGATCCAAAAGGAAGGAACCCTCCAAAATTCATTCTATGAAGCCTCCATAACCTTCATTTGCAAAATGGATAAGGATAAGACAGAAAAGGAAAACTACAAACCTATATCCCTGATGAATATAGATGCAAAAATTCTCAACAAGATACTTGCTAAGCATATTCTATAGCATATGAAAAAGGTTACTCATCACGACCAGGTATGTTTTATTCCAGGGATGCAAGGGTGGTTCAAAATACACAAGACTATAAATGTAATACACCATATTAACAGAAAGAAAGATAAAAACCATATGATCATTTCAATCAATGTGGAAAAAGCATTTTAGAAAATACAATATGCTTTTATGATCAAGACTCTCAGTAAAATCAGCATAAAAGGACCATTTCTCAGCATAATAAAAGCAATTTATGAAAAACCTACAGCTAACATTATACTGAATGGGGAAAAGCTGAAAGCTTTTTTTACTAAAAACTGATACAAGACAAGGCTGCCCACTTTCTCCACTCCTATTCAATATAGTACTGGAAGTCCTAGACAATGCGATCAGACAAGAGAAGGAAATAAAAGGAATTCTAATAGGGA
>NW_006202134.1:723851-744150 GCF_000334495.1 Tupaia belangeri chinensis
AGGGAAAGAAGAGCTGAAGTTAACTCTGTTTGCAGATGACATGATTGACTACATAGAAGATCAAATAGTACACATGGAAAAAAACTTCTCAAAATAATAAATGCATACAGTAAAGTGGCAGGATACAAAGTTAACTTACAAAAATCTATAGCATTTCTATATACAAACAATAAGCAGACAGAGACAGAACTGAAGGAAATATTTCAGTTTGCCATAGCCACAAGAAGCATAAGATACTTAGAAATAAAACTAACCAAGGAAGTCAAGACCTCTATAAGGAAAACTATAAAAATCTTAAAAAGAAATGGAAAAGGGCACTAAAAAGTGGAAGGACATCTCATGTTCTTGGATTGGAAGAATCAATATAATCAAAATGGCAATCCTACCCAAATTAATCTACATATTCAATGCAATCCCTGTAAAGTTACAGTAGACATTCTTCACAGAAAAGAAAACCATAGAATTTGCCTGGAACCATAAAAGACCCCGTTTTGCTAAAGTCATCCTTCCCAAGAAGATTGGAATAGGTGGCATCTCACTTCCTGAACCCAAAATATATTACAAAGCTGTGATAATCAAAACAGCATGGTATTGGCACAAAAACAGACATGAGGACAAATGGAACAGAATAGAGACTTCAAAAATAAACCCCAAAACATACAACCAATCATCTTTGACAAAAGGTACCAGTCAATCCACTGGGAAAAGGGAAACCTCTTAAGCAAATGTTGCTGGAAAAACTGGGTACCCACTTGTAGAAAGATGAATCTGAGCCCCTCTCTGTCACTATTAACAAAAATCAATGCAAAGTGGATCAAAGATCTAAACCTAAAACTGCAAACTATAAAACTACTGGTGGAAAACACTGGAGAAAATCTGGGAGACATTGAGGTAGGCAAAGACATCTTAAGCAAGACCCCCAAAGCACAGGCAATAATCCCCAAAATAGACAGGTGGGATTACATCAAAGTAAGGAGTTTCTGCATAGCAAAGGACACTGTGTAATTAGTGTGAATTGATAACCCTCGGAATGGGAGAGAATTTTTGTTAACTGTGCCTCAGATAGGAGACTGATAACCAGAATATACAGGGAACTCAAGCAGCTTACCCAGAAGAAAATTATTAACCCAATTAAAATATGGGAAAATGAACCAAAAAACCAACTCTCTAAGGAAGACATATGGACAGCCAAGAAGCATATGAAAAAATGCTCAACATCCCTCATTATAAGGGAGATACAGATCAAAACCACAATGAGATACCACCTAACCCCAGTCAGAATGACAATGCTTAAAAAAAAATTATAAGTGCTGGAGAGGATGTGGTGAAACGGGGGCACACTTATAATATTTTTGGAAATATAAATTGTTCCAACCACTACAGAGAACGATAAAAAGTTCCTCAAAGGCTTTCAAATAGAACTATCATATGATCCAGCTACTCCACTCCTGGGTATCTACCCAAAGTACAGGAGAGCACTCAGTCAGAAAAGTGCTTGTACAACTATTTTCATTGCAGCCTTATTCACAATTGCTAAGACATGGAACCAACCCAAATATCCACAAACTGATGAATGGATTGAAAAATTATGGCACATATACTCCATGGAATACTATTCAGCCATGAAAAACAAGGCTCTGGAATTTGATAGAAAGTGGACACATATGGAAGATTTGTTGCTGAGTGAAGCATCTCAGGCTATGAAAGACATTTTATGTTTCCACTTAACATGTACCAACTGTCCATACTCTATGGTAGTGACTGAAAAGACTGGAGAACGTAAAAGCATTAAATATTGTAATGGACACTAGAGACAAAGTGGGAAGAGAGCGTGGGCGGGGAATTGCATAAGAAAGAAAATTTGGAGGGAAAATGGAGAGGTAAGACACTTGTGGGACATAGATAAGGATTTTTAGCTGTTGTCGAGGATGTGTATGGTGGTCTCAACTGGGCTGGACTGAGGTCTATAAATGTGGGTAAAGTCTCTTCACAATCTAAATGATGTATAGCATTTTAATGTGAGAATAATAATTTAAAAATTAATTAAAAATAAAACAGCAATGCCACACTACTACACACTTTAAAAAGAAAAAGGAAGAATAAAAATAAAAATAAAGTTATCTATCAATATTTATGAACCTAGTAAGTGATAGGCTTTCAGTGATTCTCCATCAGCATGCTTCCAGTACTCATGATCCAAGCCAGGGTTCTCAACTGGATTGACTGTCTCCAAAGGAGATGTAATTATTTCTGGAGAAGGTTTTAGTTGTTACAACTTGCGGAGGTGGAGCTTGTACCTCAAAAGTTGAATCCAGGGATGGTGCTCAGCACCACATAGTGCACAGGACACCTCACAAAACAATTGCAGCACAAATGTCAACAGTGGGAGGATGAGACACACTCTCCTTGACCAGAATATCTCCAACTTCACTATGTTTAAACCTCTAATAAATAAATAAATAAATATAAAAGAAACGATTAAATTGATTATTGAGTAAATGCATTTTCATGTGCTGACAATTTTTTTTTTGGTAGAGGTTTTTTAACTTTAGGGCATGTGTGCTCACTGAAGAGAGAGACAGTGAGAGGGAAAGTGAGAAATCACCCCTCTCCCCTGGGAGATGGCCATATCACAATCCCTTTTCCTCCATTCTCTTCTTGGGATCTGACTCAAACCACAGTTGGCCATGTGGAAGTCCAGCAACATAACTGCTATGCCATCTGTTGTCCCAAAACATATTTTTTAAGGGAGGGATATTTGTCAGAACAATAGAAGGAATCATATCTGTAGGACATAATGGAATTTTTAGATCAGGCACAAGATGATACAGTGATATAATAAAGAATATGACACCAACTCCTTCATTCTAATTGATACACTTATGTATATAGACACCAATCTTCCACAGTGCAATGAATAGATGTACCCCATCAAATGAATTTTCCATAGCAATTCAATGTGTGATTGAAAATGTAATATTGGAAGCTAGTAAGTGGCATGGCGGTTAAGGCACTGGACTCCCACATGGCTGACTCAAGTTTGAGTATTGGACCTCGTGGCTTGCTTTCTCACTGTCTCTTTCTCTCTCTCTTTGTATCTTTCTGGTAAAATTTAAAAAATGATAATATAAATGAAATTGAATAATTTTTTTAAAAAAGAAACGCAATGTTGACTGAGGCAAGCCAGACTATGAAAGACAGACATTGTGTGTCCCCACTTAATATATACTGAATGTCTGTACTCTATGGTAGAGAATGAAAGATTGGAAGGTATAATTGCAGGGAAGATACCAGAGACAGTATATGAGTGTGTAGATCATTGATAGGAGGGAAGGTATTGGGGGGAATAAAGAGCAATTAACAGGGGACCTACAGATGATGCAATGGGTATGTTGCTGGACTCCTACATTTGAGTCTTGGACCTGGCAGCTTAAAACTCATATCAGGTGTGTGTGCATACAGACCCAAAATCCCAAGAGGAGAATGAGGAGAAGGAATTTTTCACTTTCTGTCTCTCTGACTCTGGTGAATGCACACGCCTTATAGCAAAAATCTTTCCAAAAAGGAAAAAGATATTAACAGACACACAAAAGAATTAAAAATTACTTGTTGATGATAATGTATATTAATATTGATGATAATGTATTTTATTTGACTTTCATACAATGCATTCTTACTGGGAAGAATCACATCATTTTGTATGCTGTATATATGTATGGTGATTTTTTTTAAAAAAGGAAATATTATTTTATCATATTTAAGATAATCTCTGATATGAAAGTCACATTAAATCAATTGATTTATACAAACATGTTTCTCTGTGTACACCACCTGAAACATAGATTCTATGAGCACTTCTCCTTCCCACTCTTTGCCAGAGAATAAAATAGGTATTCTGGATACTGAGATGGAAAGGTAACTGGAACCTAATGAGGAGAATAAAATGCCACAATTAGCTATAAAGCACACTATTCATTATCAGCAAGAGTAGTTAAGGTAGTTGCATAGAAAAGAAAAAGGATTGCAACAGTGAAAATCTGTACTCTCAGATATTCATCTACAATAAAATTAGACTAAAACTTTGTAGTTGTCAAGTGTACTTAGTTCCATAAGACTAATTTTTTTGAGAGGTTTTTGCTATAGGGCACATTTACTCTCCAGAAAGACAGAGAAAGACAGAGAAACAGAAAGTGAGAAATCATCCCCCAAGGGGGATGGCCATGCTACAATCCCTTCTCCTCCATACTCCTCTCGGGATCTTGAGCATGCACGCACACATACCTGTCATGAGTTTTAAACCACTGGATCTGGGACTCAAACCATGGGAGTCCAGCGACATAGCTGTTATGCCAACTGCTGGTCCCTGTTCCATAAGACTAATACAATTCACCACAACAAGGTTAAATTTCTCTTATTCTTAATGCTTGGGACCTAAAGCATTTCACATTTCAGAAATTATTGTCGATTTTTCCATATGTGGACATATATAATATGATATCTTTATCTAAACACAAAATTTAGTTATATTACATATACACATAATACACAAAGCCTGAAGATAATTTTATACAATCTTGCTTTATTACAGTGCTGTGGTGTTGGAGCCAGCTGTTGGCATAATGGCTATGTTGCTGGACTCTCATGTAGTTGCCCATGGTTCGAGTCCCAGACCTGGTGGCTTAAACTCATGCTGGGCATGTGTGCATTTGTGCTCAAGATCCAAAGAAGAGAATAGAAAAGAAGGGATTGCAACATGACCATCCCCCTGGGGGGTGATTTCTTGCTTTCTGTCTCTCTGTCTCTGGTGAGCACATGTGCCCTATATCAAAAACCTCTCAAAAAAAAAAAAAAGATACAATGCTGTGGTGTTTTTGTTTTGATTTGATTTGGTTTGATTTTGTTTTTGTGAGAGAGTTTTTCTACAGGGTACATGTGTTTGTCAGAGAGAAAAAAGTGAGGATGACCACACCACAATCCCTACTCCTCTATTTTTTCCCTTGGGATTCTAGACACACATACACATGTGCCTGGTATGAGTTTTCACCAGGTCTGGGACTCAAACTGTAGTCAACCATGTGGGAGTCCAGCACCTCAAACTCTATACTACCTGCTGCCCCCAGCTGTATTACTCTGTTTTGACTGATTCATCACATGAGAGCAGGTGTAGAATTTTTTGTTTGTAACTTCAAGTCAGTGCTCAAAATTTTCAGATTCTGGAGCATTTTGAATTTCAGAATTTCAAAAAGAAGGATATTCAACTTGTGTGAGACAAATGGAAAAGTTTACATTGTTTCTTTTATAAAAAATAATTTTTTGGAGAGATTTTTGCTATAAGACACATATGCTTACTGGAGAGGCAGAGAGACAGAAAGTGAGAAACCATTGCCCATGGGGAATGACCACACCACATCCTCTTTTCCTCCATTCTCTTCTCAGGGTTTTGGACATGCATGCATACATGACTGCTGTGAGTTTCAAGACTCTGGTTCTGGGACTTGAACCATGGTCGACCATGTGGGAGTCTAGTGTCTTAAACACTACAACACTTGTTGGCTCTCAAATTGTTTCCAATGCTAGCTTGGGAATAAACATTGAAAAACAGTGAAATGATAAAGACAGACATTGTTTGACATCAGGTAGCAGGAAGATTTATTGAAAAAATAATAACTAAAGTATTATAAATAGCCAAGACAAAATTTAAACTCTGGTAAATAAAGAGATTTAGCAAATTTTATATCTACAATATGATTCAAGAAGCACAACCTTTGGTTCTGAGGTTTAGAAGCCTGCAATCACATGCACTCTTAAAAAATGGCCCTTTTTAATTTATTCCATCTGAGGGATATTTTCAGGGCTCTCTTTATATCTTTGTTTCTCAGACTGTAGATGAAAGGGTTCAACATGGGTGTGACCACAGTGTACATCACCGAGGCTGTTGCACTTGAGTGTGAGCTGTGAGCACTAGCACTAAGATACACACCTAGGCTTGTACAATAAAATAAGGAGACAACCAAGAGGTGAGAGGCACAGGTGGAAAATGCTTTATACTTTCCCTGAGATGATGAGATTGCACGTATGGAGGATACTATCTTAGAGTAAGAGTAAAGGATCCCAGTGAGAGGACCACCACCAAGCAGCCCAGCTACAAAATACATCATTATGTCATTAATAAAAGTGTCAGAACAGGCAAGGTGGACCACTTGATTAATTTCACAGAAAAAGTGGGGTATTTCTACCTGTGTACAGAAGGACAGCTGCCACACCATTAAACTTTGTAACAAGGAATTCAGGACACTCAGGATCCAGGATGCCAGAACCAGCAACACACAGAGCCAAAAGTGCATCATGATGGTGTAGTGCAGAGGGTGACAGATGGCAACATATCGGTCATAGGCCATCACAGTCAGGAGACAGTCATCCAACACTACAAAGAGGTTGAAAAAGTTCATCTGGGTTATGCAGCCTGCATAGCTGATGACCTTGCTCTGTGTCTGGAGGTTCACCAGCATCTTTGGGACAATAGTGGAGGTGAGACAGATGTCTACAAAGGACAGGTTGGAGAGGAAGAAGTACATAGGGGTGTGCAAGTGGGAATCTGTGATGGTAGCCAGGATGATGAGCAGGTTTCCAAACACTGTGATCAGGTACATAGAGAGAAAAAGCCCAAATATGAGGGGCTGCAGTCTGGGTTCCTCTGAAAATCCTAATAGAAGAAATCCTGAAATTTGTGTATTATTCCCTGGTTCCATTTGCTTGATGTGCCCACCAACAAACAAACAAACAAACAAAACAAAAAAAAATAAGAATATGACACAAGCATGCATTACTCGTCAGAAATGCTACCACTTGCATTCTTTATTTAAGAACTTAATTTCTGTAATTTGTGTGTGAACCTAGTTCCCCTTAAGACATCCCTTTATCATTCCTAATTAAGAATTTCTGTTCTAGGATCAGTTTTTTTTCCTTTATTTTACAGGATTTTTTTCAATATTTTTAAAAAAAATTTATGATTTGTTACTTACATTCAGTCATTGGACATCTATATATCACACTATATGTTTTTCAGGTTATACATGAATTATGTATTAAATCAAGAATATTACCATAAGCATCATTTTAAACAGAAACTTTGCAATCTTGTAAGGGTTACCCCCTACCCAAGACCCTCCCACCTACATTCTACCATCTACTCCTGTCATTCGACTTAAAGTGGATGAATACAGAAGTTTGAATGCTAAGCAAAGGAAGTCACACTGTGGAAGACACACACTGTATATCCTCACTCAATATACACCAAATGTCTGCCCTATATGGCGGAAATTAAATCATCCAAAAATGTAACAGTAGGGAGGACAAGTATAGATATTAGAGACTGTATGTGAGGGGGATGGATAGTATAGGGTGGATGGGGGACTCAGAGAAGAAATATGTAACAGACTTAAAAATATAAAGTTCTCTTTTGAAAATGATTTTTATGGTGATACCCTTTATTTGATTGTCATGTACTGCATGCATACTTTGGAAAATGATATTGTGTGCTATAGAGATATACAATTAAATGTTAATAAGAAATCATACAATGAAAAAAAAAAGGCATTCAGGAAAGATGATATTAGGGATAATAAACAAAAGTGGCCTGGTTGCTGCTGAAACTTGAAAGCACAGGGACTTTCTCTGTCCAGACATTGTTGCATCTTCACTTTATTGAATTGGCTACTGAGGTGTCCTATACCTTGAAAAGTATCTCCTCTATTTCTTTATGTTGCCTTGACGTCTGGTCTTATATTATTAGTCTCCTTTTGGAGTAGATTAAGTCCAAGTCTCCTTACTCTGAAACAAGTACTCAATTTAACGGCACACATACACACAAACACAAACACAAGCGCAACATACCATTGCCTCTTCGGACCATCTTAATGCCATCCTCTTCTCATCCCAAGTCAAAATGTTTAAAAGGAATGCATATCAGGAGATCATCAATATCAAATTATCTTTCATTGAATATAGAAATGGGACCCAAAAGTTCTGGTTTGGAATTCTCTCATACATGTAACCTTGTGGATCCTTTTTAGACCTATGTTTAAAGAAACATTTATTTTTAAATTTGCTCAATAAACAGACAGGAATTAATTGGATCTGAAAGGGGAAAAAGATCTAGCAAGCTCAAGTGGTCCCCAAGAAACTTTAAAAAAAGAAAAATATTACTTTTCTTTGGAAGACATTCTAACTCCTGTTATATTCCCTCGAGGCCCAAAAGAAATAATAAAAGGCAATTATATTTGTACCAAGCAACAAAAGTAATGACATATTTCTGGTATCAAAGCACTCACAGATTGAGCATCACAATAGGGAAAAAAGAGCAAATGGAATAAACCAACTATTCAAAAGATATGTATACAGGAGCCTGCAGGTGGCATAACGGTTATAGCACTGGACTCCCACATGGCCAACAGTGGCTTGAGTCCTGGACTCGGTGACTTGAACATCACACTGGGTGCATGTGTGTGCATGCCCAAAATCCCAGGGAGAGAAGGGAGGAGAAAGTACTTCAGCATGACCATTCCTCCTGCGGGGAGTGATTTCTCATTTTCCCTCTCACTGTTCCTCTGTAGAGAGTGCACACACCCTATGGCAAAAACCTTAAAATACATACATATACACATACAAAGAGTCACAATATTTGGGCGTGTTTTACATGAAATGGTAGAAAACTTGTTTTCCCTATACCTGTTCCAAGTTTATCTGACCAATAGATTTGTGTATAGTCTGATAGTAAATGAGAAAGATCCCTTTTTCACACTTCTGTGTGACATCTATGCTTTTTCATTCTCAGGCTTTTGGGTTTGATATATTTGACAAATCCAATGTGTGAAAATAAGTTGGACACATTATAGTCAGACTGACCAAAACCACAGACAAAGACAAAATATTAAGATTGGCAAGAGAAAAATGGCAAGTTACCTACAAAGGATATCCCATCAGACTAACAGCAGACCTCTCATCGGCAACAATGCGAGCTGGGAAAGAATGGGAAAATATATTCAAAGTGCTAAGGGAAAAGCAATTTCAACCGAGAATACTGAACCCAGCAAGATTATCATTCAATTGGGAAGAAAAGACACAAACATTCCCAGATAGACAAAACCTGAAAGAATTTACCAGCACCAGACAAGATCTCCAAGAAGTTCTTAAGGGAGTGCTATGGCAATAAAATTAAATGTGGACACACAGAAATAAGAGTTCAAAAACGAAGAAAATGGGCAACTTAATTGTAGGGACAATGTCTGGAGATGAATATTATATCCCAGAATTCAATCTGGAAGATCAAACCACAACAGAAGAAAGATTAAGTACGTGAGACTGAACTGATGAAACAGCATTCTGTGACTTGACTAAAATATTGCTGCTTTTCTTCTAAGCTTTGTTGTCCTATTTTAAAGGATTTTTGTCCTGTCTTGATCTGTCAATAGGTTCATGTAGCTACAATTTGAACAGAATACTGACCTGTTTCTAGGCTTTAAGTTTCAAGGAAATACCGTTACCAGTTCAAAACTGATTTTCTTGAAATTACCAGCTGAACTTGCTATTGAAAGTAGTTAGATTACTTATGATATTGTGTGATCAACAAAATGTTTGGGGAAAAGGAATAGAAGACAACTGTATATAGCAGAGATAGTGTAATAAGAGAGTGGGAAAGGGCAGAGGGTCAAACATAGGTTAAAAAACATATATATACATATACATATATATGAAAGTAGAAATGGAATATTATTGATAACATGCATGATTAAACCACTATGTAGTTTATTCTAGATGGGAAATCACATTTAGTATGTTGTGATTATGCTCAGAGAATAAATGTTAAGCAATTTAAAAAAGTTTCAAGAGATAAAAACCAGTAAAACTCTTCTTATCGAAATTAAAAAATGCATATTTGATGACTGCAGTAAGCTATATAACCCCAGCTAGGTACTACTTTATAGTATGTTCATTCTACTCACTGAGGTTTATGCATAAAGTCAGACTTGGTTTCATGTATAGGTATATATCAGCTGTGCTTGCTATTGGAAATATTTAGACTAATTAAATTCATTAGCAAATCAATTAAATGAGGGGGGGGAAGGCATAGAAAGCAACCATGGATACCAGAGACAATGTGGGAGGAGGGTGGGACATGGCAGAGGGTGAGGGATAGGGAATCAAGGATGGCATAAAAACCACACAAAAAAAGTATATAAGACATAAGAAATCAAAAATTATTTTCTGATAACATGTATGTTGATGTACTTGATTGAGCCAATATACATTGTATTTTGGATGGAAAATTCATTTACATGTTGTAATAATGTATAGTGAATTAATGTAAAAATAAATAAATTAAAAAAAGAATTTTCTACATTTGTAAAGCAATGACAGGGACCAACATAACTGATGGCTGATGTGGCTAAGTAAAATTTGTAAACTCTCCAACTTATTTCTTTCCAAATTCACAAATAATTACACCAAAGAACTAAATGCCAAACATCAAAATTTCTTATGTTTTGAAGAATGCAATAAAAAATTAAATTAAAACTCCTTAAACTTTTGTCCAGTTGGTAGAGTAGTGGTTAAGACAGCTGGATCTCTCATGACTGATTGTGTGGTTAAAGTCCCAGACTCAGCAGCTTGTGTCTGCACTCTATGACTGAAACTGATTGACCTAAGGTTGTACAAACACAAGAGATGGGGGTTAGTGCCAGATGTAGTGTGTGTGGAGAAGTGGGACCTAAGGAAGGACATTTGGAGGAGGGATACAGAGGTACAGCATTGATGCGATGGGGAGGTGTGGTTGAAGATATATATATATTTTTTTTGAGAGGTTTTTGCTATAGGGTGCGTGTGCTTGCCAGCCAGCCAGAGAAAGACAGAGAGGTAGAAAGCAAGAAATCTCCCCCCAGGGGGCATGGCCATGCCACAATCCCTTCTCCTCCATTCTCTTCTTGGGATCTTGGGCTCGCATGCACATGTGCCTGGCGTGAGTTTAAACCACTGGGTCTGGGACTCGAACCACGGTCGACTACATGGGAGTCCAGCGACATAGCCATTACGCTAACTGCTGGTCTCAGTTGAAGATATTTTGATCAACTGGACTTGAGAGAAAGGTTCACATATTGAAATGTTCACTTTGTAAGCTAAATAATGTGATTGAATGTATGTAAAACCTTTTTTTAAAAAAAGAACAACAACAACAACAAAAAACTCAAAAAAACCAAACAAAAACAAACTATGGGACCAAGTATGTGGTATGTCCATTCACTATAGGAAGTGCTTCCTCACTTTCCTCCTCTCTCTGTTACTTTCTCTCTGATGAGCACACATGCCCTTCAGCAAATTAAAAACAAACAGAAGCCTACAGGTGGTATAGTGGTTAAGGCACTAGATTGCCACATGGTCAACCATAGATTCAGTCCCAGACCCAGCAACTTGAAACTCACACCAGGTGCATGTGTATATGTGCCCAAAATCCTGAGAGGAAAATGGAAGAGAAGGGACTGCAGTTGGGTCAACCCCCTGGGGGGGTGATTTTTAACCTTCTTTCTCTCTGTCTCTCTCTGTCTTTATAGTGAGTACATTTGCACGTGTCCTCTATAGCAAAAAATCTCTCAAAACAAACAAAAATATTCAAACCCACTATACCAAAGAAGAGAACTAGCACAGACTATTTGCCATAGAGTGGCAAAGAACCGATGCACAAATACATTTAGCCTCATGAATAAGAAACAATAACACATATGTTGATGTGCTTGATTGAGCCAATATACAATGTACTATGGATGGAAAAATCTCATTTTGTAAAATAATAAAAGAAAATAATCAGAAACTAAAGGTCCTTAGCATATCACCGTTGGTCTACTAAATACATTTTATTTCATGTATACTCAGTATGAGACAAGATATTGTGAAATGAATGCCTCATGAACGGTGGTTGTAAGATAGCATTCAGAAAGAATTCATTAGTCTGGATCTTTCTTTCTTTCTTTTTTTTTAAATTTTTTCCTCACTTGAGAGGTCATTTTATTTTTTGTTCTCACATTATTAACACACAAAACGTGCTAAGCTTGGGTAGAGATAGCAAATAAAGAATACTGTGCCACATGCCGACCTTCCTCTAACCTTGAGGTTTGAAGATGCTGCTTGTTCACACAGGCTGTCATTGCATGATCTATTGCTTGATAAAGAAAGAGAGTTTGTATTTGCTGACCCCAATTCTTTCAAGCCTGCAACAATGCTTCACATTAGAAATTTTAAATTGACCTATCCAGTTACCATTAACTCCCCGCATATGTATAGGAAATGTTTCTCTGTGTATTTAAAAGGAAATACTTAGGAGTTCAGGTTTCTTTATCTTACTTACACTTTTTTATATGTAATTTATCTTGTCCTCATATGCTTTTTAAATTTTTATTATCATCATAATCTTCTTTATATTACATTGGATTACATAAAACTTTACAGTGTATTACATTGCTTTTTCAAAAGGGAATGCCATGCATGTCAATCAATACAGAGACATTAATCTCCCCACTTCATCATTCAATAACTTTTCTGTTTTCCCCAATCATTATTATTATTATTCTAATTATTTTTTAAAACAATCACTATTTCTCATTTTGCTTGTAAAAAGACTTTACCCATCATGTAGCATCAGTAGCAAAGCATACTTAAATAAGTTCCACCTTAAAATAAAAGCAATACCTTCACTTTTACTAATCCCTTCACTTCTGCTAATATCCCATTTCCTCTCTCCATTTCATTGCAAAGATACTTAGACATATGTTCTACTTTTAATGGAACCACTTTAAGTCTTCCATTTCCCTTTCTGAGTGGGATTCCATGATTACCACTTAATCAGTAATCACCCTTCATTGCCAAGTCCAAGCTCAAGTATCTGTCTAGCATCATAAATAAATAATAAGTGAATTCATTAATCAAGTAAGCAAACGAACAATGACAGAAATCTCCCCATTTCAGGCTAGGCTGCACTGGCTCTCAGGTACATGGTCACAGCATTGATTTTCCCTGATCTTTTCCTACAGTGCCTACTAAGCTCCTGGACTCACCTTGATGTGTTTTCTTAAAAGAAGGTTAAGGTGGCAAGGTGGTTAAGGCACTGGACTCCAACATGCTGACTACAGTTCAAGTCCTGTAGCTGGTGAATTGCTTTCTAACTTTCTCTCTCTCTCTTTCTCTCTCTCTCTCTCTATCATTCTCTCTCATCTTCTGGTGAGTGCATGTACCCTACTGCAAGTTGAATAATTATAGTAATGAATAAAATAAAATAATTATTTTTAAAAAAGATAGTTTCTGTGTGAAACCATGCTAATTCCTCCTGGTTTTCTGAAGATATAGACAATAACCCTGACCCAAGTCAAAACCAGAGGAAAAGATTAAACATTGCTACCTGAACTAGAATTAGATCCTCAAAGGAAATAAACCTGCCTCACACAGCCCAAGTTCACACTGCTGAGGGACAGCAGCAGAGGAGGTATTTACAACTCCCCAGATCTGCCCATTAGACACATTTTTCTTTGTTACTCCAATCCTGAGTATATCACATCCCTGGAGGACATTGCTTAGTTACAGAAGAAATTTTCTTCCTCCTTATTCTGTGTTCCCAAGACACTGGATTAAATATCATGGGAATCCAGTGTTAATTCCTCCTTCTCCATGAATTTATCTGCTTTCCAGAGATTTAACCTCTTGACATCTAATCTATATCCTTAGCTACAGTTTTCTCCTGAAGTCTAAAACTGAGGAGGGCTATCTTGACTAGGTTTTCAGATCTTGCAAGTCTTGGCTTGTGGTGGGAACATCTTCCTTGATATCTTTAGGAAATAGCACCAATCTCTTCAAAAGGGACAATTGTTTCCTTACATAAAACCCTGGTTATTATATCCCTTAGCTTCATGATGTTTTTTTCCTTTTCTTTTTTTCTCTTTTCTTCTTTTCTTTTCTTTCTTCCTTTCTTTCTTCCTTATCCTCTTTCTTTCTTTCTTTCTTTCTTTCTTTCTTTTACATAAAACCCTGGTTATTATATCCCTTATCTTTTTCTTTCTTTCTTTCTTTTTTTTTTTTCTTTTTTCTTTCTTTCTTTCTTTCTTTCTTTCTTTCTTTCTTTCTTTTTCTTTCTTTCTTTCTTTCTTTCTTTCTTTCTTTCTTCTTTCTTTCTTTCTTTTTGCTATAGGGCGTATAGACTTGATGGGGAGAGAGGAGAGAGAGAGAGAGAGAGAGAGAGAGAAAGGAAAAGTGAGAAATCACCCTCCAGGGTGTTAACCATGCTGTAATCCCACCTCCTACAGTCTCTCCTTGGGATTTTGAGGACACACACACAAACACCCAGCCTGATTTTCAATATGCCATGTCCAGACTTGAACCATGAAGCCAGCTATGTGGGATCTAACAGCTTTAACCTCCATATCATCTGCTGGTTATACATATTCATGGTTAGAAATAAGCTGCATTAAAGAAAGAAAATTATACTTACAGGGATCAGCAGGTGGTGTGGTCGTTAAGGCACCAGACTCCCACATGGCCAACCTTGCTTCTACCACTGAACGTGATGGTTTGCTTCTCTCTCTCTCTTTCTTTGTGTCTCTTTGGTGTGCACCTGTACCCTATATCAAATTTAAAATAATGATAAAAAATACAATTAAATAAATAATTCCCTCTTTTAAATGTTCATATTTATAACATAGGTTATGAATTTTTATTTTAAAATATTTGATGATTATAAGATACATATTAAAATCTTAAGAGATAATAAAATTATAAAATGAACACCTTATAAGAATTATCCCATTTAAGTTTTTCAAAATTATTGATTTAAATGACAGATTACATTGTATGTACTTATCATGTGTGTATATATATTGTATGTGTCTGTGTGTGTGTACAGTGGAATGGTTAAATCTAGCTCTTAATATATGCTATTATCTCACATTTTACCACCACACAGTTGATGGGCCCCATTACTTGGAAGTAATCTCTCCTCTCAATTTTTGGAAGGGTTTGCTATTAATTCTTTAAATATTTGGTAAAAGTTAGCAGTGAAGCCATCAGGTATGTCCTGGGATTTCATTAATAAGAGACTTTTTATTTTAATTTTTTATATACATTCAATAATATTTAGCTTACAAAGTGAGCATTTCAATATGTTAACATTTCTCCTCAGTCTAGTTGGTCAAAGTATCTTCCACCAATAACACCACACCTCCCCATCCCATCAATACTCTGTCTCTGTCTCTGTCTCTGTCTCTGTGTCCCTCCTCCAAATGTCCTTCCTTAGGTCCTGCTTCTCTACACACACCACTTCTGGCACTAACCCCCATCTCTTGTGTTTGTACAACCTTAGGTCAATCAGTTTCAGTCATAGAGTGCAGACACTCAGTATATTTTAAGTGGGGACCTATGAAGGAAAGACATTGTATGTCCCCACTTAATAAGAGACTTTTTATGACCAATTCATTCTCCGTACTTGTTATTCTGCTCAAATTTCCAATACATAATTCAATTTTGGTAGGTTGCATGTGTCCAGGAGTATTATCTGATTCTTTTGGTTTGTCCAATTTGTTGGCATTTAGTTGTTCAAAATTAAATCTTTTAGTTCATTTCATTTCTGTAGTAACAGTTTTAATGTCTCCATTTTCATTTCTGATTTTATTGAAAGTTCTCCTTGTTTTTCTTAGTGTAGCTAAAGATTTTCTTTAAAAAAATAAAAACTTCATTTTACTGAACATTGTTATTGTTTTTCTAGTGTCTTGTTTCCTTCTGTTCTCATTTTTGTTATTTTTTCTTATAAGTACATTGTCCTTTGTTTTTGTTTTTCTAGTTTCTTGAGTTGCAATGTTAGATTGTGTATTTCAGATTTTTCTCTCATATTGATGTATGCATTCATTGCAATAAGCTTCTCTCTTAGAACTGCTTTTGCTGTATCTCAAAAATAAATTAAAGTAGGACATAAATCCTCAAGTGTAAATCTTGTGAAGGATGTTATTCATGATAAGAGAATGATAAAATCATAAAGCCCCAGGACATGATGGTTGGCGTACTGGACTCCCACCTGGCTGACTGTGTGTGGTTTGAGTCCCAGATCTGGGCAGTTTCTCTCTCTCTATTTCTTTCTGGTAAGCATATGTGCCCTATAACAAATTAACAACAGTAATAATTCTAAATGAAACTAAATAAATAATTATTTTGAATAAATAAATAAATAAAGTCCACAAATAACCAGCAAAACAAAAAAGATACCACTTTGTTGGTTAGATTTATGCCTAAGTATCTTATACTTTTTGTAGCTATGGTAAATGGAATAATTTTTTTCAGTTCTATCTCAGTCTTCCTGTTCTTTGTATATAGAAATGTTATAGATTTCCGGATATTAATTTTGTATCCTGCAACTTTACTGTATTCCAGTATTACTTCCAGGAAGTTTTTCATGGAAACCACTGGGTCTTCTATGTATACTATCATGTCATCTGCAAATAGAGTTTCACCTCTTCTTTTCCTATTTGAATGCCTTTAATTTTTTCCTCTTTTCTGATTGCATTGGTGAAGACTTCCAGCACTATATTGAAGAGGAGTGGACAAAGTAGGCATCCTTGTCTTGTACCCATTTTAGTGGAAAAGCTTTTAGCTTTTCTCCATTCAGGATGATGTTTGCTATGGGATTGTCATAGATACCTTTTACTGTGTTGAGAAATGACCCTTTTATACCGATTTTGCTGAGTCTTGATCATGAAGGGATTCTATATGTTATCAAATGCTTTTTCTGCATCAATTGATATGATCGCATGGTTTTTTACCTTTTTTTCCTGTTAATATGGTGTACTACATTTATGGTTTTGTGTATGTTGAACCAACTTTGCATTCCTGGAATAAAGCCTACCTGATCATGATGTATAATCTTTTTTTATAAGTTGTTGGATAAGATTTGCTAGTATCTTGTTGAGAATCTTTGTGTCTATATTCATCAGAAATATTGGTCTATAGTTTTCCTTCCTTGTCCTGTTCTTATCTGTTTTAAGGATAAGGATGATAGAGGCTTCATAAAATGAATTAGGGAGAAATTCACCCTTTTGGATGATTAGAAATATCTTGAACAGAATGAGGGTTAACTCTTCTTTGAAAGTTCTGCAGAATTCAGAGGTGAAGCCATCAGGGCTAGGGATTTTCTTTGTTGTAAGGTTATTTCTTACTGATTCAATTTCCTGGCTGGTTATGGAAGAACCAGCTTTGACTTTCATTTATTTTCTGATTACTTCATTTATTTTCTATTTCATTTATTTCTGCTCATGTCTTTATTATTTCCTTTCTCCTGGAGTTTTTTTTTTTTTCTGTTGCTTTTCCAGTTCTCTGAGGCATGATGTTAGCTGATCAGTTTGCCTTCTTTTCATCTTCCTCTTATGTGTGTGAATTGTTATGAACTTTCCTCTTATGACTGCTTTAGCAGTGTCCCAAAGATTATGGAAACTCGTGTCCACATTGTCATTGACTTCCATGAGTCTTTCCATCTCAGACTTTATTACTTCAGTAGTTGTGTAGTCATTCAAGAGAACGTTATTTAGTTTCCATGTATTTGAGTATTTTTGATGGTTTCTCTTGAAATTAAGATCAAGTTTAATTCCATCATGGTCAGAGAAGATGCTGGGTATAATTTCTATGCCTTTGAATCTATAGATGTTTGCTTTGTGCCCTACCATGTGGTCAATATTTCAAAAGGTTCCATGTGGGGGTGATTAAAAAGTTTATCTTGTGTTTTTTTGGTGGATAGTTCTATAGATGTCTGCTAAGCCCATTTGCTTTATGGTATCAATTAGATCTTTGTCTATTTACTTATTTTTTGTCTAGATAACCTGTCCAGAGGTGATAGTGGGGTGTTGAAGTCTCCAACAATTAGTGTATTGCAGTCTATCCTTTTAGATCTAATAGTCTTTCCTTGACATATTTGGGTGCTCCTGTGTTAGGTGCATAGATATTTATAAGTGTTATATCTTCTTGATTGAATGACCCTTTTACTAAAATACAGTGCTAATTTGTCAGAAATTAGTATAAAGACTCCAGCCCTTTTTTGGTTCCTATTTGCATAGAATACCTTTTTATTTATCTATCCTCATAATTTTTTTCACATTATTTATTATTTGTTTTCTTGTATATACTTTCAATCATATTGTTTGGCTTAGGTTTAGATCTTTGATACAGGTTACCATGAGACCATTTCGATATGTGCACATTTCTCCCCAGACCTGTTGATCAAAATATCTTTAACAGATAACGCAACACCTCCCCATCCCATCAATGCTCTACCTCTGTATCCCTTCTCCAAATGTCCTTCGTTAGGCCCCACTCTTCCACATACACCTCGTCCTTTTTCTAACTCTTCACTTTCAGTCTATATATGTCTTTATCCATGAGGTGAATTTCCTGTATGCAACAGATAGAGGGTTTCTGTTTTTTATTTTTATTTATTTATTTATTTATTTATTTATTTATTTATTTATTTATTTATTTATTATTATCCATTCAGCCAGTCTCTGTCTCTTGATTGGAGAATTTAATCCATTCACACTCAATGTTATAATCAATATTATCGGATTTATCACAACACTTAAGTTGACCATTGTCTTGGTTGCCTTTTATTCCTTTATTTCTGACGTTAAAGAACTCCATAAGGAAAACTATGAGAAGCTAAAAAAAGAAATTGAAAATGACACAAAAAAGTGGAAGGACATCCCATGTTCCTGGATTGGAAAAATTAATATAATCAAAATGGCAATTCTACCCAAATTAAACTACATATTTAATGCAATTCCAATGAAAGTACCAGACACATTCTTTTTTTTTCCAGACACATTCTTCACAGATCTTGAAAAGACAATCATAAAATTTTCCTGGAATTATAAAAGACCTCGAATTGCCAAAGCAATCTTTCAGAAGAGTGGAGTGGGTTGTGTCTCACTGCCTGACCCAAAAATATACTACAAAGGTGTGGTAATCAAAACAGCATGGTACTGGGACAGAACAGACAGACAGGTGAACCAATGGAACAGAATAGAGTCCCCAGGAATAAATTCCCAAACATGCAGTCAACTGATTTTTGACAAGAGGTACCAGTGAATCCAGTTGGAAAAGGGGAACCTCTTCAACAAATGGTGCTGGAAAAACTGGATTTCCACCCACAGAAAGATAAATCTGAACCCCTACCTGTCACCATTTACAAAAATTTACTCAAGCTGTATCAAAGATCTAAACCTAAGACCTCAAAATATAAAACTGCCCCTAGAAAACACTGGGGAAACTCTGGGAGACATTGGGGTAGGTAAAGTCTTCTTAAATAAGACCACCAAAGCACAGTTGATAGTACCCAAAATAGACAAGTGGGATTACATCAGACTAAGTTGTTTCTTCATGGCAAAAGACACAGTAATTAGTGGGAATTGACAGCCCTCAGAATGGGAAAATATTTTTGGAAACTATGAGTCAGATAAAGGACTGATAACCAGAATGCACAAGGAACTCAAGCAGTTGTTCCAAAAAATGATCAACACTATTAAAAGATGGGAGAATAAGGTGAAAAATACACTCTCTAAGGAAGACTTTTTTTAATCCTTTCTTTCTTTTAATCATTTCTATTGTTGATTCTTTTTTTATTTTTTTATTTTTTTAATTTTTATTATCATTATAATCTTCTTTATATTACATTGGATTACATATAACTTTACAGTGTATTACATTGCTTTTTCAAAAGGGAATGCCATACATGTCAGTCAATACAGAGACATTAATCTCCCCGCTTCAATATTCAATATCTTTTCTATGTTTTTCCTAATCATTATTATTATAATTCTAATTATTTTTTAAAACACTCAATCACTATTTCTCACTTTGCTTGTAAAAAGACTTAACCCGTCATGAAATACTTCAGACCAATACAGTTGAGAATACTATACACGTCATCATCAACAAGTAATAAGCCATATCTGTTTCTCACTAACGTCCTGCCTCTCTATTGTTCTCTTGATAACTTTCTCTATCCTCTTCTCTTCACCTCCCCCATTCCACACTATCCTATTCTCGTTAAGTACCTTCACTGCTTTTATGTCCTCCAATTTTTCGCTCTCTATCATAGAGTGCGGATAGTCGGTATATATTGAGTGGATACATACAATATCTTTCTTTCATAGCCTGGCTTACTTCACTCAGCAATAGATCCTCCATATCTGACCACTTTCTATCAAATGCCAGGGTCTTGTTATTTTTTATG
>NW_006202134.1:748110-754425 GCF_000334495.1 Tupaia belangeri chinensis
TTTTTTAGTTTTCCTGGTATAGTACTCCCTTCAGAACCTCTTGAAGAGCTGGTCTGGAGTTGGTAAATTCCTTCAAATTTTGTTTATTCGAGAATGTTTTTATCTTTTTTTCCCATATGAAAGATAATTTTGCTGGGTATAGTATTCTTGGTTGAAATTGTTTTTCACTCAACACTTTGACTATGCTTCCCCATTCTTTCCTTTCCTGCATTGTTTCTGCTGAGAGATCCGATGTTAGCCTGATGGGGTGACCTTTGTAAGTAACTTGGTGTTTCCCTTTTGCCAACTTTAGTATATTGTCTTTGTCTGTTGTTTTTGCTAGTCTGGCTATGATGTGCCTTGGAGAGGATCTTCTTGGGTTGATTCTACTCGGGGTCCTATTTATTTCTTGTGTGTGCATATTCGAATGCCTTTCTAGGTTTGGAAAGTTTTTCTCCAGGATTTCATGGAATAAATGATCTAGGCCCTTATTATTTTATTCCTCTTCTGGAATACCAATTATCTGGATGTTGGGGCGCTTGATGGTACCCAGTATCCCACGTATATTATCCTCATTTTTTATGGTTGTTTTCTCAATCTTCTTGATACTTTTTTCTAGGTCAGATGTTTTGTCTTCTACGTTAGAGATTCAGTCTTTTGCCTGGTCTAACCTACTTTTAATACTTTCAAGGGAGGTTTTGATTTCCTGTATCACATTCTTCAATCCTAGGAGTTCCATCTGGTTCTTGTTTAAGGTATCCATTTTTTCTTTCAAGTCATGAAAGGACTTACTTATCTCCTGGAGCTCCTTGTCTCTTTTCTCTTCCATCTCAGTTAGTTTGGTCACTACAAATATTCTGAATTCGTTATCAGACATGTCCACAAGGTCCATTGTATTAACTGTGGGTGATGTAGGCTTGATGATTTCTCTTTTGTTAATTATTTACTCTTCTCTCCCTACATAAGATGAGGACATTGCAGAGACACATGTAAATATGAGGTGTTAGTTTTACTCTCCGTGAATCAGAGCCCTCTTTATGTCTTTATTACTCAGACTACAGATGAAGGGGTTCCACCTGGGTGTGAGAACAGTGTACATCACTGAGGCTGCTGCACTTAAGTGTGAGCTGTGAGTAGCACCAGAATTAAGTTACACTCTTAAGTCTGTACAATATAATATGGATACAACTGAAAAGAGGCAAAGGTGGAAAATTCTTTACCTCAGCTGATGAGTTTCTATGAATAGAGAAAACTCCAAGGTGAGTAAGAGTAAAGGATCTCAGTGAGGGAACCAATAGCCACCAGTAGAACTGCAAAATACATGACCATGTCATTAAGGAAAGTGTCAGAATAAGCAAGTGGAATCATTTTACTCAAATCACAGAAAAACTGGAGTATTTCCAAGTGTGTACAGGACAGTTTCAACACCATGAAACTATGTAACAAGGAATTCAAGACAGTTATGATCCCAGAGACCAGAATCCAGAACACACAGAACCAGGGATTTATGTTGACCCTGTCGTTCAGGGGATGACGGAAGACCACTTACTTGTCATAGGCCATCACAATCAGAAAGAAGTCATCCACTACAAAGTGTACAAAAAACATTTGGGTGATGCAACATGCATAGATGTTGACCTTACTGTGTCTGGATTTCCACCAGCATCTCTGGGATGTGGGGGTGAGACAGGTGTCTACACAGGACTGATTGGAGAGAAAGAAATACATGGGGTGTGCAGGTGGGAGTCTGAGATGGTGGCCAGGATGAGCAGGTTGGCATTCCTAGAAACACTATGATTAAGAATTCATGTCCTACACTAAGCCTTTTCTTGAAGGCATCATGTATTCATCAATTTTAATGATAAATTAGTTCTCATTTTTGAGGAATATATATATATATATATATGTATATATAGAGAGAATTGTGTTCTAGACATTATGTAGGCCATGACTCTAGGATGTTGAGAAACAAAATTCTCATATCCCAATGATAGAGAAAGAATACAGCAGATAAAATATACATGTCTATCACCTCGAATGTGGTGATGATGTTATGTATTTTTGCTTATGCACAAACTAATCAAATGTACACATTGATTTGAAGTACTTCATGTATCAATTATACTTCTATGAGGTTGCTAATAAAGAAATCCATGCAACATATGGGTGGAGGAAAATGCAATGAATGAAATGAAAGCAGGTATAAAGTTGAGTGAATCTGGTCTCTATTTTGTAAGAGGAGCAGGTAAGACAGGAACAGAAGGTGATATTTGAACAAAGACTTCAAGAAGAGTGGGTGGAGGCCAGGAGGTCATGTACTGCTATCTTACCTGGCAGAGGGACTAGCTGGGGCAAAGGGCTAAGGTAAATGCTTGTTTCAACACTCAAGATCATAAAAGAACAAATATGAGATCAATGGGCAAGAAGGAGCATGATGAGACATGGTTTCAGAGGATGCTGGAAAATGAGGTGGCCTCTTCATTATTGCTGAAACTACAGGACACAGGAAGACCTTGTGCATGCTGTGTGGCTCTTGCATTTTATTAATTTCGTTGCAAAAGTATCCTTGAACTGAAAGGAATAATTTCCTAACTACCATATGATTGTTTTGGTCTCTCTCTGAGTCAATGACTTTAGAATATATGAGCTCAGGCCAACAGAGTGTGTGGAGGCTGAGGCATTGGATCCCAAAAAACTGACTCAATGGTTTGAGTCCCACATCCAGTGGCTTGAGAAATTCCCCAGGTGCTTTCATGTGCATGCCAAAATCCAGAGAGGAGAAAGGAAGAGAAAGGACTGTGGTATGATCATCCCTCCCAGGGGATGGGAGGATCTTTCTGTTTCTCCCTGGTGAGCCCATGTGCCTTATGGCAGAAAAAAAAAGCCCAGGTTTTTCTGCTCTGAAGACTACTCTCAATCCAAAACAGACACACACCCATGTGCACATATGCATGCATAAACACACTCACACCACCACCATAGCCCTGTGAGGACATGTTTCTATCATTTTTATCATCACATTGGTCAGGTGACTAATGTATACAACACAGCTGGCCAGATGGGATTATCTTTCCCCCAATGTAAAAATGACACCCAAAAATTACAGTTTGAAAGCCTCAGGTAAACTAATAAATAAAGAGTTCAATTTTGTCATTTTGTTAGTTTCTTCCCTGCATTTAAAAACACAAATACAAGAGAAGTTCTGGACACCAGGCAGCCTGAGGCTGCAGGCCCAACCGCCCCAGACCTTCGTGCATCCCCACCTCTACTCCTCCTTGGACTCCAGGTTGGTTGCATGGGACTTTAAGGTGAACTCGCACCCCACCCCACCCGATGCAGAAACCGGTTAGAGCCGACCAGAAGTTCTGGACACCAGGTGGCCAGAGGCTGCAAACTCGACTGTCCTGGACCTGTCATTTATCCTCTGGTCCTTCCCCACTTGCCTTTGGACTCTCAGAATTTTAGTGATTTGAATAGTGAGTGCCGCGTGATTTATTTTTTTGTTTTGTTTTTCTTTGCTCTTGAGGTACTGCTTATTAGGTCAGTTGGAGGCTTACAACTCCTTAGAAACAGGGAGGACTTTGGGCCATCCAGGACTAGCGGCAAAAGTTAATGGTAATTGTAAGCAACAGGTAGGCCAACCATAAGAGAAATCATCAACTTTCTAATCCTGTATAATTTTAACACTCAGAGATACCTTAAATATGAGGATAATATACAAGGAATACTGGATACCATCAAGTGCCCCAACATCTGGATAATTGGTATTCCAGAAGAGAAGGAAAATAATAAGGGCCTAGATCACTTATTCCATGAAATCCTGGAAGAAAACTTTCCAAACCTAGAAAGGCATTAAAATATGCAGACCCAAGAAATACATAGGACCCCGAGTAGAATCAACCCAAGAAGATCCTCTCCAAGGCACATCATAGCCAGACTGGCAAAAACAACAGACAAAGACAAGATACTAAAGTTGGCAAGAGTGAAACGCCAAGTTACTTACAAAGATCATCCCATCAGGCTAACATCAGATCTCTCAGCAGAAACAATGCAGGCAGGAAGCAAAGTCAAAGTGTTGAGTGAAAAACAATTTCAACAAAGAATACTATATCCGGCAAAATTATCTTTCATATGGGAAAAAAAGATAAAAACATTCTCGAATAAACAAAATTAAAACAAAATTTGAAGGAATTTGCAAACTCCAGACCAGCTCTACAAGAGGTTCTGAAGGGAATACTATACCAGTAAAACTAAAGAGTCAGACAGTTATATGAGAACAAAAAAACAACAAATAAAATGGCTCACTTAACAATAGAATCAGGCATGGAAATATTGATAATTACATTGAATGTCAATGGATTAAATTCTCCAAATAAGAGACATAGACTGGCTGAATGGGAAAACAAAAGCAAAAACAAACACAAAAACAAACAAACAAACAAACAAACAAACAGAAGTCCTCTATCTGTTGCCTACAAGAAACTCACCTTATGGCTAAAGACATACATAGACTAAACGAAAAGGGCTGGAAAAAGATACTCTATGCAAATGGAAATCAAAAAAGTGCTAGAGTAGCGATAGTGATCTCAGACAAAATAAATTTCAAGACAAAGATTGTAAGAAGAGACAAAGAAGAGCATGATATAATAGTAAATGGGGTAATCCAGCAAGAAGACAGAACCCTTATAAGTATCTATGCACCCAACTCAGGTGCACTTAAATATGTGAAGGAAAGACTGCTGGAGCTAAAAGGAGAGATAGGGAGAAATAGTATAATTGTTGGAGATCTCAAAACCTCATTATCTACTTTAGACAGATCTTCTCGACAGAAAATAGAGAGATACAGGACCTAAATGATACTGTAAATCTAATGGGCTTCACATGTATCTATAGAACTTTCCACCCTGCATCCATAACATATATATTTTTCTCACCTTGGCATGGAACCTTATCAAAGATTGATCATATATTAGGACACAAATCAAGCCTTTACAGATTCAACGGCATAGAAACTGTATCCAGCATCTTCTCTGACCATGATGGAATTAAACTCAAGATTAATTTCAAGAAACAACCCTGAAAATACACAAACACATGGAAACTGAAAAACCTACTTCTGAATGACTTCTTCACTACCGAAGAAATTAAGGCTGAAATTAAAAAATTATGGAAACAAAAGATAATGAGTACACAAGTGTCTATAATCTATGAGACACAGCAAGAGCAGTCATAAGTGGGAAATTCATAGCAATTAGTGCGCATAAGAAAAGGATGAAAAGATGGCAAGTAGATAACCTTTAATCATGTCTCAGGGAAATGGAAAACAACAACAAACAAACCCCCAAAATGCCAGGCGAAAGAAATAATAAAGGTTAGAGCAGAAACAAATGAAATAGAAAATAAATAAACCATACAGAAAATAAATGAAAGCAAAAGCAGGTTTCTTTATTTTTTATTTAAATTTATTTATTTACATTCATTAACTGTACATCATTGCAGCATACAAAATGAGATTTTCCATCCAGAATACACTGTATATTGGTTCAATCAAGCACATCAACATACATGATATCAACAAATAATTTTCCATTTCTTGTTTCCTGTATATTTTGCTTTTTTCCCATCCTTGATTCCCTATCTCTCGCTTTTTGCTATCTCATGCTCCTCCCACACTGTCTCTGGTATCCATGTTTGCTTTCTATGCCTTTCTCCTACCCCCACATTTTATTGATTTACTAAAGATCTTAATTAATCCAAATATTTTCAATAGCAAGCGCAGCTGATATATGCATATCTATGAACACAAGTCTGACTTTAGGCATAAACCTCAGTGAGTAGATTGAACATACCATAAAGTAGCACCTAGCTGGGGCTATATAGCTTCTGCAGTCATCAAATAGGTATTTTTTCCAATTTATTTATTTGCATTCATTCACTGTACATCATTACAGCATACAACATGAGATTTTCCATCCAGAGTATACCGTATATTGTCTCAATCTAGTACATCAACCAACTTGTTGTTCTCAGCAAATGATCTTCCATTTCTTGTTTTCTGTATGTTTTGCTTTTTTCCCTTCATCTTTGGTTCCTTATCTCTTACCCTCTGCCACCTCCCGCTCTCCTCCCACACTGTCTCTGGTATCTATGTTTGCTTTCTATACCATTTCCACCCCACATTTTATTGAATCACAAAAGACGCTAATCAATCCAAATACCCTCATAGCAAACACAGGTGACACACACATTTCCATGAGCACAAGTCTAACTTTACGCTTCCTATAAAGTAGCTCCTAGCTGGGGCTACATATCCTACTGCAGTCATTGAATAGATAT
>NW_006202134.1:755670-756295 GCF_000334495.1 Tupaia belangeri chinensis
ATGAATGATCTGAATTCCTTATCAGACATTTCCATGATTTTCACCGAACTGCTTGTGGATGAAGAAGAGTTACTCTTTTCCCTTGGAGGAGAGGTATTTTCTCATTTTCCCATATTTTTCATGATCCGGCGGTGATTTCTTGTCATCTGATAGATGTGGTATTTCTTTCAAATTCTTGAAGTTCAGGCTTAATGTTCAGAAGGAAGCAGGCAGAGGTGATCTAGAATCTTTTTTGCCGTTCTATTGTGATTGCGCTAGCTCATTTGTTGGAGGTTGAATTATTAGTAGAAAATCTTCATTCCCTTAAAAATCTAGTTCACTGTCACCATATGGAACCTTCTCCTGAAGGCCCATGGCTTCTTCTGCCGCTAGCTCGTTTGCTGGAGGCTGAATTATTAGTGAAAAATCTTCATTCCCTTAAAAATCTAGTTCACTGTCGCCATGTAGAACCTTCTCCTGAAGGCCCATGGCTTCTTCTGCCGCTAGCTCATTTGTTGGAGGCTGAATTATTAGTAGAAAATCTTCATTCCCTTAAAAATCTAGTTCACTGTTGCCACGTGGAACCTTCTCCTGAAGGCCTGTGACTTCTTCTGTCGATTGCTTCCTTGAGAGTTGCTGAGAAGTG
>NW_006202135.1:0-656 GCF_000334495.1 Tupaia belangeri chinensis
AGGCATGTGTGCTCCCCAGCTAGAGAAAGAGCAAGGGTGAGCGCATCCCTGGCGGGGCGAGGCCACACCGCTAACTTTTTCCTTGCATTGCTCTTCTGCTCAGGATTTCGGGCTCACATGCACACGATTGGCATCTTTTCAAGCTGCGAGGGCTGGGATTCGAACTGAGGGTGACGCCGCAGTCAGCCATGGAAGACCAGGATCTCTTAACCACTGGGTGACAGGGACGGCCCTTGCCAGTGCTTAGTAGTTTAAAATGTACGAGTTTATCACGTCCTCACTTTAGTTTATTTCCTAGAATTTTATTTTTAATAGTATAAAGTGCATCATTTCATTAACTTTATTTGTGGTTGTTTATTATTGAGCTATGCCAAGTCAACATATACTTGCCTGTAGATTTCATATATCAAAACCGCTGAATTCATTTCATAGCTCTTACAATATTTGGAGAAATTTTTAAAGGTGGATCTACCTAGAAGGTCACAGGCTTGGAAAGCAGAGGTCCTCCTATTACGTTCCTTCTAATTCCTCTCCTTTTTATTTCTGTGTGATCTAAATGCTCTGTTAGCCCCTCCAACCCTGTGCTGAGTGGACGTGGGGAAACTGGGCTTCCTTGTCTCACCCTGGTATTAGAGAACCCTCCAAGGTGGACCTCC
>NW_006202136.1:0-975 GCF_000334495.1 Tupaia belangeri chinensis
CAGCACTTTCTTCAGGGTTTCTTGAAGAGCTCGTCGGGTGCTGGCAAATTCTTTCAGGTCTTGTTTGTCTGAGAAGATTTTAATCTTTTTTTTTTTTCCCATATGAAGTTTAATCTTGATTCTAACTGGGGTCCTTTGTATTTCTTGGGTCTTGATGCTTGAGTGCCTCTCTAGACTTGGGAAATTTTCTTCCAGGATTTCATGGAATAGATTTTCTATGCCGTTATTAGTTTCTTCACCTTCTGGGATGCCAATTATTCTGATATTTGGGCGTCTTATGGAATATAGTGTTTCTCGTATACTATCCTCGTGTTTCTTTGTTATTTTCTCTATCTTTTTGGTGGTTCTTTCTAGGTCAGAGATTTTATCTTCTACATCAGAGATTCGATCTTCAGCATGGTCTAATCGACTTTTAATACTTTCAAGGGACTTTTTGATTTCCTCTATTCCAGACTTTACCTCTAGTAACTCCATTTGGTTCTTTATCAAAGTGTCCATTTCTTCTTTCATATCTTGTAATTAATTCCTCATCCCTTGGAGTTCGTTGTCTGTTTTCTGTTCCAACTCAAAGAATTTGTTCACCATAAATGTTCGAAATTCTTTGTCTGACATTTTGGTAACATCATCCATTATCACGAAAGATGGAGGAGAGTTACTCTGTACTTTTGTTGGAGATATATTTCCTTGTTTATTCATACCTGAGGCTCCTCTTCTACTTCTAGCCATTAGAATATGTATTCACTTTGAATATCTCTTGCGGGAAGGATACTCTGACTAGGAGTGAATGATTTTCCCTTTTGCTGCAAATTAATGTTTGCCGAAGTCTCTCTTCTGTTGTTTTTACCAATGTGGTATCAAGAGGGGCACTCTATTGAGGTGTCTGAAAAGCAATATCTCCTTTTTTTCAGGTGGATCAGTACAAGGGAAGATCCCACAGAAAGTTATGTTGTTAAGGGATTTCAGATATCTGATTAT
>NW_006202137.1:0-1495 GCF_000334495.1 Tupaia belangeri chinensis
GAACTGGTTAGAACCAGGCAGAACCAGTCAGATCTGGATTGAACCAGTCTGAACCAGCTCCAACCAGTCAGAACCTGTTAGAACCAGATTGAACCAGTCAAAACCGGTTCCAACCAGTCAGATCCAGTTTGAACCAGTCAGAACAGGTTTGAATCGGTCAGAACCATTCTGAACCACTCAGAAGTGGTTTGAACCAGTCAGAACTGGTCAGAACTGTTCTGAACCACTCAGTAGTGGTTTGAACCAGTCAGAACCAGTCAGAACCAGTCAGAACCAGTTCCAACCATTCAGATCTAGTTCGAATCAGTCAGAATCAGTCAGAACCGGATTGAACCAGTCAGAAGCAGTCAGAACAGTTTTGAACTGGTCAGAACCATTCTGAATCACTCAGAAGTGGTTTGAACCAGTCAGAAGCAGTTCAAACTAGTCAGAACCATACAGAAGTGGATTAAACCAGTCAGAACCAGTCAGAACAGGTGTGAACCAGTCAGAACCAATTTGAACCACTCAGAAGTGGTTTTAACCAGTCAGAACTGGTTTGAACCTGTCAGTATCAGTTAGAACCAGTCAGAACCAGTTCAGACTGCTTCTGAGTGGTTCAGACCATTCAGAACCAGTCAGGACCAGTCCGAACCAGTCAGAACCGGTTTTAACCAGTCAGAACTGGTTTTAACCAGTCAGTACTGGTTAGAACCAGTTTAAGCTGGTAAGAACCGGTGTGATCAGTCAGAACTGGAGTGATTCAGTCAGAACTCATTTAAACCAATTTGAACTGGTGTGAACCAGTCATATTTTTCTATTAAAACTCTTCCTTCTTACTGTTTAAGTGTCTATGATTTTTTATTCTGTATCTCAGGGCAGGTCTCTAATCTTACAGACTTGTACCGAAAGAACCAGGATGTCACCCAACACAACTCAGCTCCTCCACCCTCTAGTAGCACTTTCTGCAGGCACCTTACTCTCTGCAAACTCCTTGGGAGCATAAGCTTGTAAATGAGCTGACATTTCTCCTCAATGTGATAGCCAGTTCTTCTGCAAGCTGATTCTCTATTCTCACATAAAGTCAGCTTCTCAGAGAGTGAACAAACCTAAATAAAAACGAGAAGCTCAGAGGAGAGCCCCAATGACACAGATAATAATCCCTCACCTCATTTTTCATGGACAACCCATTTTCTGATAGTCTTCTTTAATTATAATAGCAAACCAGCACAGAGGTATTGGCTGAGGGTGAGTAAGCTGGTCCAGAAAATGACAAAAAGTTAATTTAATTAATCCTAAGGACCTTTGGGGTTAACATGAAGATGATGGACTACTAAATATAGTATTTGAAACTATAACAATTAAAAACACAAAAAACTAATGTTCTTATGAATCTTACTTTCTAACATTGGGATGAGTGGTGGTGTTGGAATGAGTGAAAACAGACCAGTGTGAGGACTTTCACAGCATAGTAGAGGATGATACAGGCTATGGAGGGCTGTCAAACCTTATTCCT
>NW_006202137.1:1988-2265 GCF_000334495.1 Tupaia belangeri chinensis
CAAACCACGGTTGACTACATGGGAGTCCAGCGACATAGCCATTACTCTAACTACTGGTCCCCAGGGGTGAGAGCATTTTGACATCTATGGAGCATCATTTGGGCATTTTGGTATATGTCGTAATTCAGATGAGAGGACTCTTCTGGGGATCCAAACAGTGTACACATCAGTGCACCAGTGGTATTCAGATGCTGATACAAGGAGGTGTGTGGTCACCAGAAAATCTAACCTCTGAGCTCTTGAATGCCCTGATGTTGAAGGTGTTGAGGTGATGCAA
>NW_006202138.1:0-2486 GCF_000334495.1 Tupaia belangeri chinensis
CCCCTTCTCTCCTGGTCCCTGCGGTTTCCACTTACCGCTGTCACCACAGGTCATCTGTGAGAAAGTCGTGGACACCAGTGCCCCCTGCTTGGCGTGGCTGGCCTTAATCAGCGGGGGACCCTGGCTCTTGGCTCCCAGAGCCTGGCAGAGCTGCACTGTGCAAGTGGAAGAGGGCGCTCTCCCGGCCAGCCAGGACGGTTGGTGCCTCTCACCTGTCACCAGGGCCCCCGAGGCCCGCATTCTCTCCCTTCCTTCAATCCCACCTAGCTCCATGGCTGCTGGGGCATCTCTCCCACCTCGCTCACCAGGTGGTGGGAAGCAGGGGTGGAGGTGGGAGAAGGGAGGGCTGCAGCCCCTGAAGCTTAGCGGGCAGGGGCTGGCTCTTCCACCCCAGACAGGCCTCCCCTTGCTGGACTGGCACGAACAGCTCCCATGACAGAGGGAGACCTAGCCTGCGAGCAGGAAAGGACAGAGAGCGGGGACAGCCCTTGGGCTGGAGATGAAGCTCAGAGATCGGACTTTCAGGCAGGAGAAGCACGGGACGGCGCCTTTGTAAGCTGAAGAGAGCCAGGATGAAGAACGCCCTGCTCCTCTGGGCTTGCCTGTGTGTCGGGAACCGAGGCCGGGTGAGTGCTTTGAAACGTGCCGCCCACCCAGTGTCAGTGTAGGGCTTCGGAAACCAGGGGTCCAGCTCAGCCCCGTGTTCCCGCTTCTGCTGCCTTTGCCTAATCGCCCCTCGCTTTCCCTGAGACCCCCACATAAGCACTCCTGCACTTCCTAACAGTAAACAGGCCAGAGGGGCTGCGGAAATTCTGCTGGTGTAAACACCGCTAGACAAGCTCTGCGAAGCTTCAGCCTGAGACGGCCCCGTGTGTCAGTGAGATGGAATCCAGGCACCTCTTCGCCTTGCGCCTGGCTTATGCCGACCCAGTCGGGGTGTTGAGGTCACACCTCAAGGAACTAACCCAGTCACGGTCACGCAAGGCCACCGTGTGCGCAGGGAGAAGGCGAGCGGGCGGGTGCTGCGAGCGGAGGGCGGGTTAAGATCCAGTGCTCTGCTTCAAGTCATGTGTGAAAAACACACAGGACCTGCGGCCCAGCAGGGTGCCAGCAGACCAGCGCGCTCTCTGCCCCCCGATAGCACGAGCAGTATTTTCTCTCCCTGAAGTCCCTCCTCGGGGCTTTGTCCACACCGACTCACATTACAGGTAGCAGCTACCGAGTCCCGAGTCCCGAGTCCCGAGTCCCGGACCAAGCTATTTACACTGTAGCAGCAATCAACATTTTCAAGGGGATGCAACATTGGCCCAGCAGGTGGCCATAGCAGTAACCCAACCGGCCCCATGGGGGGTAGGCCCTGGGCTTGTGCCCTGGGACCTCCCTGAGCGCACTGCACACCCATGCACATGCCTGTGGTGGGCTGCTGAGGCGTGGGCTGGAGGGTGGTGCGAGGACCCCGTTGGGGTGCCTCTCTCTCTCTTGCCCTCATGGAATAAGTAAATAAATACATTTCTAAAAGACTCACAATAAAGGGCTGAAATGTTACTCAGTGTCATGACGAGTCTCACTGAGGAGCTGGGGGAGGTCTGGTCCCCGGTGTAGACGAACACGTTGCTGACCCCAGGTTAGACATGAAGCCACGCCCAGACGTGCCACATCTGTTCCTTTAGACTATGGGCTGTAAACGGGTCACCAAGGCCGAGGGGCAGAATCGTTCACAGGACCATGGGGTGGGACCATCGGAGATGCCCCTGCCCCCAGACGCGATACTAGGGTTCTTTGGAGGGGCCCTGGACGCTGGGTTTGCTGGTCCCTGCTCACCCTTGTGGCGAGCCCGGGGGCCGATGTGACAGAGCCTTAGGGAGCTCTTCTGCCCTCTGGCTTCTGGTTGGGTCTGCCTGGTGGGAGAAGCAGCTGGAGCGGGGTACTAGGGTTCTTTGGAGGGGCCCTGGGCGCTGGGTTTGCTGGCCCCTGCTCACCCTTGTGGCGAGCCCGGGGGGCCGGTGTGGCAGAGCCTTAGGGAGCTCTTCTGCCCTCTGGCTTCTGGTTGGGTCTGCCTGGTGGGAGAAGCAGCTGGAGACCAGAACGCAGGGAGGACAGAGGTGGGGTCCTCGGGTGCGGGTCCTCGGGTGCCAGTCCTCCCTGCAGGGAAGGCCGCTGCTCTGGCAGGAGCCTGCTGCACTCAGGGGCCCTTGCCTCATCCTGGCCCAGGGCGCCAGCTCCGGGGTGCTGCCCACACCTGGGTTCCTTGGCTAGTGCTCTGCCCATCACCAGGCTGAGCCTGGCATCTCTTCCAGGCTGAGACCTTGACTGGTGCAGGGAGAAAGGCCAGGCTGCAGCCGGCTGGAGAGCGGGTCCAGCTCTCGCCCTCTGCAGCTGTTGGGGGAAGGGCAGCCACTCTCCGTGGGGTGGGGGGGTCATGCTGCTGCTGCTGCAGAGTGCCCGGGGAGCCTCTTACACTGTGGGATCACTGTTCCCACTGTGCT
>NW_006202139.1:0-995 GCF_000334495.1 Tupaia belangeri chinensis
TTTGGAAGAGAAAACATAGTAACCCTGGATCTTTGCCCAGTACTTCTCTACAGAGGCCCAGGAAGAGATTGATTAAAGATAGAACAGAAATACCCAAGGTTAGCATATCAGTTAAGGGATCTTCAAAAGATCCAAAGAAATAAATAGTGTGTTACAAAAAAATTATGCCTGGACTTCAAAATTATTTTCACACCAGAATAAACTCATACTTTAGCTCTATTTTTCCTCAAATGTTTTGAAGTCCCCTCATATTTCTATGTTACCGTTTTTTTAAGTGTCTCTCCCTATGAGACAATGAACTACTTTTCCAATAACTTACATTTACTGGTTTAACACTCAATTCATAGTTTCTTGATCTGTCTAAAGAGAGCTTACATTCAAGTTGGTGTTAATTTATGAGAGGGAGGAAAGAAATAAAGATAATGGAATCAGTTCATAAAACCAATAGCAAAGAGAATATATTTTTTTAAGGTAAAAAGTGTATAGTATCCCCAGCTGGGTTGGGTGCAGTGTATTCATATTGGATAATCACTTTATAAGCTAAGTGATGTATAGTGATCGAATGTATAAAAGATATTAAAATAAAATAAAATAAATATATTTTAAAATGTAAAAAATAAAATAACACTAAAAAGCATAAAACATTTTTTGAAAATTCTATATGTAAATAAAAATTGAAAGCATTTTCAAATGTAAGGGGGTGGGCCAGCCAGGTGGCATGGTGGTTAAGGCAACTGGATCCCACATGGATCGAAAAAACACACCAGGTATGTATCCCTACATGCCCCAAATCCCAAAAGAAGAGTGGAAAATAATGGATTGTGGCATGACCATCCCACCTTGAAGTTATTTCTCACTTTATCTCTCCCTGTCTCTGGTGTGCACACATGCCTTATACAAAATTTTAGAAACGAATAAACAATGAAGGTCACAATGTTGAAACTGGGAATAATAGAAAAGGTAAAGAGTAGTCCTGTACCAACTTTTCTTCTTAG
>NW_006202140.1:0-1391 GCF_000334495.1 Tupaia belangeri chinensis
AAAAGAAACTAAATCTATCCACCCATATTGTGTCCTTCATGAAGTATTAAGACTAGTTCTGTTTTCTTGGGAGATTTTCGCTATAGGGTCCCTGTGTTTGCCAGAGAGTAGGAGCAAGATAGACAGAAAGTGAGAAATCACCCCCAGGGGTCATTATCACATCACAATCCCTTCTCCTCCATTCTCCTCTTGGGATTTTGGGCAAAAATGTACATGTGTCTCTCATGAGTTTCAATCCAGGATTCTAACTGCTGTTGGTCATGTGGGAGTCTAGCAATTAATGATTTTACCATCTGCTGGTCTCCCAGGACTAGCTTTTAAAAAGCTCCAAACAAAGTTTTTTAGTCTCTATTTTACCAGTCTATACAAAATTGCCCTTTACAAAACATTTGGAATTTTTTTGAGAAGATACAATTACCCTTCAATTGTTTTCATGAAGAAAGAGACAGTTCATGTCACATGAGCATAGATGGATACACCCAAAAAATAATTCTATGGAAGGTGGGAATGTAATGATTACTGAGATAGATATGTATTTTCCACCTCTAAATTAAATGCACTCTTCATTTCTAATAATGTCTCTCATTCAGCTTCATCCATTTATGAAGAAAAGCCAATTTACAAACAGCACTGGGTATAACCTGTCTTTTGATGACAAAAATTTGGCACAGTATGATATCTACAACTTTGTGAGATGTTATGATAAAAATTCAACCAGTTGGTTGTTTGTTAAAGCAGGAGCTTCCATGATCAAGATTTGATCTTCAATAAAGTGATGATAAAATGGCCTGCTGGATTCAATGAGGTATGATGTCATTTCAGTATTAAATTTATACAAGTGTATCTGAACAGAACCCTGAAGTAAGTTTTGATTGTTTTAACTCAGCATTAAATTTATTTTTTATATCTTGACTTTGTATGATATAATTTGCTTATACATTATCTTACTATAAATATAACAAGAACTAATTTTTATTAATAAGATAAATGTGTTCTCAGAAATTCACCTTCAGGCAGTTTTCTCATTGTACAAATATCATAGATAGCCTGGAGATGGCATTGCCTATTATATACAGAAACTATATGTTCTAGCCTATTATTTTATGGGAGCACTGCCATATATTGACCTGAAACCCTTTATGTTTTGTAGACAGTCTGTATTATATGTTGGTATACTGTAAACACAAGTAGATTATGGATGAAGATAGATTTACTGGACCAGCTCATGGTGTGGAGGCTAAGGCAGCAGGATCACATATGAGTAGGTGACTACACAGCATGTGTGTGTGCTGGGTACAAGGAGACTAGAGTAAAAGGGATTGTGGTATGGCCATCCCACTAGAGAATTTTTCCTTTTTTCAATTTCAATTTATTTATTTACATTTATTTAC
>NW_006202141.1:0-3596 GCF_000334495.1 Tupaia belangeri chinensis
ACTTGTGTGAAATGTTTTCATGTTGGAAAATTTACTTTACATGCTAACTGATGTAGAGTAATTGAATGTATAAAATAAATTAAAATATATTTTAAAATATTAGATAGCTCTCAATTTAGCATACACAGCATCATTCTGTGCCTTAACTATAAATATTTTTTATTCAAGGCTTTATTAAAAAATAACAAATCCTGACCATTTTTAAACAGCAGATATAAATTTTAAGTTTGAAGGGCCAGCAGGTGGCATACTTCTTAAGGCACTAGACTTGCACATGGCAAACCAGTTTGAGTCTTGAATTCAGGGGCTTGAAACGCATGCTGAGTGCATTTTGTACATGCCAAAAGTCCTGAGAGGAGAATGGAAATGAAATTGTGTCATGCCATTCCCCTGGGGGATGATTTCTTAATTTCTCTCTGTCTCTCTGGCAAGCACATATGTCTGATAAGAAAATTATCTCAAAACAATTCTTTTTTAAAATGTTGAATGCAGTAATGTAGTGTTAAAAACTATGTAACATACCTACCTAGTAAAGCACAGTAATTAATAACATTTTATTAGAGACTATGGAGACAGGTACAAGAACTGAGACAATGAGACTGCGTGTGAGGGAGTGGACTCAACTCTGAATATAGAATGGACCAGTGTGAATTTAGAACCATGCAGCAAGGTGCTGGTCAGTGCATTGTCCATCACTATGAGGTTACCTTGGGTCTAAGGGGGATTCTACTCAAACCCACCTACCTTGAATTCATAGAAAAGTCCACAAAAAGAATTTGGTAAAGTTTAAGAAGCCTGGCTAAATTATCTATGGTCAAGTAGAGAATCTTTGTCAATACACATAGCATTATTTAAACAAAATTATAAATATTTTGGCCAATAGGTTGCAGAGTGGTTAGAGTGCAGGATCCCACATAGCTGATTCTGTGGTTTGAGTTCCAAACCTGACGACTTGAAAAACACACTAGTTACTTGTGCCCTGAATACTGACACATGACTATACCTAAAATCTAGAGACAAAAAACATTTAAAATATTTTAATAGTAAAACACCACTATTTCTAAGTGGTTAAGGATTTCCCATGGAGGGGACAGATGGTGGCACAATGTAAAACACAATGCACCATGATGTTAATGTATGTACATGGAAACATTTTGGGGGCTCAAGAGATGGAATGGAGACCTACTTGAGCATGCTGAGCATATATGTGCTGTGGTCCACAGTTGGCTGAGGTGAGAATTATTCAAGGCATCAAGACACTCTTGAGGGTACTGTCTCTGCCATGGAAGGAAAAAGCTTAAAAAAACTTAATTCTATAGAAAAATAAAATTAGAGACACAAAATAAAGTGATCACAAATATTTATATAATTCAAAAGTCAAGATCTTCTGCCTTTCTGGCTGACTGGCAACCAGTCTGAACATGTTTTACACCAAGGCTTCTGACTGACCTGCTGCACCAGTGCAGGTACTGCATCTATACTCCAGTGAGTGAAGATGGAGGGTTGAAATAGCATCAACATCATTGGGGTGTGCAGGCCTGTTCATCTGGTACTGCAGTTACATCACCTGCAGGTGATGGAGTGACCCTAGGCTGTGAGAAAGAAGAAAGAAAGAGAAGCTTGCCAAAGAGAAAGTTGACCTTTCCAAGTTACTTGACCTTAAAGATGCTGAAACAGTTCATGCCAGAGACCTATTTTAAGACTTAAGTAAAACAACCAGAGTTACTTAGTTGAAATATTTTTTGTAAGCTATAGCATTTCTGCCGGTTTTATCAAACTTGGATGCCATATTTTCATCCATTTAGCAAAAACCTAAAAAAGGCAACAAAGAAACCAGGGTCTTGCTAAATGATGATCGTTCTGCTTCCTCCTCTGAAGCAGATAATTAACATCTTTAGTTAGAAAAAAACTGAGCCCTTTCAAAGGAAAAGAGATAATAAACTTGGACAGACACTTCACAAAGGAGATTTCCAAATGTTCAATAAATGTATAAAACATGTTTAACATCATTAGTAAATGGAGAAGTACAAAATAAGATCAAATAAAAAAAAAAAAAACCAGCATCAATAAATGTGGAACAACTCCTAGAACCAAAATTGGAGTGTCATTTACATACACTTTGGGAAAAAGGATTCTGAAGACACATAATATAACGGCCCAATCACACACCAAAAGTGTAAACAAATACACACATATTAGTACTATGGAGAGAGCTCACAGTAGCATTTACCCAAACATCTGAAACCAAGGAAAGTTTTTAAGAAGAGATCAATAAGGAAGAGTTGAATGAGAAAGTGTAGAGAAAGTGCTTCTAAGGGTGAGCCTTACTTTAGATCTTATAGGCCCAATTTAGCAAAACATGTAAAACAGACAAGTTATTAAAAAAGAAGATACATAGGGACCAGTAGTTAGCATAATGCTATGTCACTGGACTCCCACATAGTCGACCACGGTTCGAGTCCTGGACCCGGTGGCTTAAACTCACGCTGAGCGCATGTGCGTGCGTGCCCAAAATCCTGAGAGGAGAATGGAGGAGAAGGGATTGTGGCGTGGCCATCCCCTCTGGGGGGGGGGTGATTTCTCGCTTTCAATCTCTCTCTGTCTCTTTCTGTCTGTCTGGTGAGCGCACACACCCTATAGCAAAACCTCTCCAAAAAAATAAAAAGAAGACACATATGTGATATATCACACATATTTTTTTTTTAATTTGCTATAGGGTACCTGCACCCATCTGAAAAACATAGAAAGAGGAAGAGAAAAAACTGGAAAGGCAACCCCCGCAGGGGGCCTGATCCACAGCAGTCCATCCTCTTCCATTCTTCTCAGGAAACAACATATACACACATGTGCCTATTGTGTTTCTCAATTCATCAGACCTGGAATTTGAACTGTGCTGTCAGCCATGCGGGGTCCAGTCACATTAACCACCACCCCACCTTGTTTCTAAAAGGCAATATGTAGACTATATGAGAAAATAAGTGCATTGAGAGATATGAAAAGACTTGATATTACATAACATGTACACAGATGAGGAAAATTTATCTTTACAAAATGACCAATTTCCCAAAATTCATCTATAAATTTAATGGCATCTCATCAAAATTCCAATATATTTCATTTTCAAAGAAAAAGGGACCAAAATTATTCTAATGTTTATCTAAACATCAAATGTATTTACCTATAGGATTGACCAAACAATTTATGAATTAAGGCAATGGGAATAACTATCAATAATATTACCCAACAGTAACAAATATTATGAAACTATAATTTAGCAATAATAGACAAATATTATGAAACCATAATATAAACAGATTACACAGATAAATATGTCGAAATGGAACTTGCTGCAGAAGAAGAAAACTATTTTCCCTTGTTGCCTTTCATAAACAAAAAACAGCTGACTTGGTGATTAAGGCACTGAACCTTCACATGGCTAACTATGGCTTTAATCCTGGATTTGTAGCTTACTTTCTCACTGTTTCTCTCTCTCTATCTTTTTCTCTTCTTGGTCAAATTAAAATATAATAACAAATATAATTAAATAAATAATTATTTAAAATTTAAAAAGCTTCATAGACATTTTAAAAGAACAG
>NW_006202142.1:0-1309 GCF_000334495.1 Tupaia belangeri chinensis
CACTTGCTTTACATGCAGAGTCTCAGACCCCGTCCTCACATTCAAAAGCTATTATCCTTTTTTAAATTATTAGTTTGTACTAAAAGCTCAAACATGTGCAGAAAAGAGGGAAAAAAAATTTACCCATTTTCCACCTTCAACAATTACCACAGTTTTATCAGTTTATTTAAATTCCTTCCTTCCCTCACTCTGTCCCACTTCTGTTGTCTGGAATATTTTAAAGCCGATCTCAGGCATCATGAATGGAATCTTAGCCGTAAATAGTTCAGAACGCATCTCTAACTGAGATGCACCTTTTCTTTTTATTTTTACATAATCAACATGCCCTCATTGCACCTAATACAATTAACAATAATTCCTGGGACCAGTAGATAGTGTAATGGTTACTTCACTGGACTCCCACATGGCCAAGTGCAGTTCAAGTCCCAGACCCAACAGCTTGAAACTCATGCTGGGTGTGTGTGTGTTTGTGCTGAAGATCCTGATGAAGATCTCCTTTCGGGATCTTTAGCACAAACACACACACACACCCAGCGTGAGAAAGGATTGCAGCATGGCCATCCCCTGTGGGGTGATTTCTCACTTTCTGTCTCTCTGTCTCTCTGACAAGTGCACATGCCCTACAGCAAAAAATCTCTCTTAAACACACACACACATACACAATAATGCCTTATGTTATCTAATACCCTAACCATGATTAAACTTTGCTGATCCTAGGTACTTACCCAAAAGATAGGAAAACACTCAGTGGGAAAGACACCTACACATCCATGTTCATTACAGCATTATTCACAATTACTAAGATATGACTCAACGTAAGCACCCACGAACAGATGACTGGATTGAAAAATGTGGCACATATACACTATGGAATATTACTCAGCCATAAAAAATGAGACCCTGTCATTTGATACAAAGTGGTTGAATATAGAAGATTGAATGCTAAGGGAAGCAATTCAGATTATGAAAGACAGACATAATAGTGACCCCGCTCACTATATAACAAGAGTCTATACTTTATGGCAGAAATGGAAATATTAGAAGATTTAATATCAGGAAGGGCAAGTATAGATACCATAGAGTGTATAGGAAAAAACTGGCAGTGGGGTATGGGAGAGAGGGGCTCAGGGGAAACAAAGTAAAACATTAAACAGACACAAGAATAAAGAGTTATTGTGGACAATAACATCTTTGAATTGCTTGATATGCAATGCATTAATGCTTTGAGAACCCATAGCATACGATGATTAAATTAAAAATAATTTTGCTGATTATTTTAAAGGTGTGATATTACAATTTCTGTTTTAAT
>NW_006202143.1:0-1417 GCF_000334495.1 Tupaia belangeri chinensis
TGGTAGATAAATTCACTTAGAAAAAAATAGATCAGGGCAATCTCAATATGAGCTTACATCAAGTATATTAAGTTTCTCAGAGAAATAAAGTAAATAATTCTGTACAAATAGAACAAAATGTGGTGAAATAAAACAAAACAAGCCAGGCTAGCAAGTGACATAAAGTTAAGGCACTGGAACCCACATAACCAACTCTGGGGTTGGAGTCTCAGACCCAGAGGCTTGAAAATCATGCTAGGTCCATGTGTGTGCATGCCAAAAATCTCAGGAGGAGAATGGAGAAGAAATTGCAGTGTAACCATCACCCCCAAGGAGTGATTTTTACTTTCCCTCTCTATCTCTGTTTCTGCCTCTCTCCATTGAACACATGCAAAAAAAAAAAGTCAATGTAAATTGAGAAGAGATAAATACAATACATAAAAAATAATTCATGAAAGTAAAAGACACACTAACTGAAATAAAATTTTTACATTATATGCACAGAAAAAAGTACTAGGAGCATGGCTGGACAAATTTATCAAAGAATAGGCTAATTGGAAAGTAGTACTAAAAAATTACCAACAAAACAGAAGGGAATGACACAGGAAAAGAACAAAAGTAACTTTTTAAATGGATATTATTCGGCCAGCAGTTGGTGTGGTGGTTAAAGTGCACAGTTCTCACATGGCTTACTGCAGCTCGAGTCCTGGACAGGGTAACTTAAAAATCATGCTGGGCATCTGTGAGTGCATGCCTAATGTGCCAGGAGAAGAATAAAGGAGATGGGATTGTGGCATAGCCATCTCTCCTGGGAGGCAATTTCTCACTTTCCTTCTCACTGTCTTCTGTCTCTCTTTGGCAAGCACAAGTGCCCTATAGCACAAACCAAAAAAAAGATGTCATTTTGAATTATCTCAACCACTGAACATTCCAAAAGGAAAGAATGATGTAAATGAAAGTCTAAATATGGAAATGTAGTGAGGGATAAATTTCTAAAATAGAACTAGGTGTTTATTTTCTTCTCACTTTTAGAATGTCCAGTGAGTGCTAAGTATATAAAAAACAATCTGTTCTTAAGTAGTCAGTGGTCAATATGCAGACTAAAAGAGATTTTATTTTCTCACAGTAACCACAGAGATAAAACAAATTACCTACCAAATGCCAAAGAATAATAAAGAAAACTAAAGTTGGCATTGCATTTAGTTTAGGAAGTTTCCAGAAGCATTTGATAACCAATATACTGTAGCACAAGAAAGGCATATGAATATCCTGTCTGAAAGGGCTGCTGTAACCTATTTTCCATTTTTTCTGACCTCTTCCCTTGACCTTTCTGAAGTGAAGCAAGGGGTGATCAGACTTAACATTTTTATGTTATTTCATTGTATTAAGATCTTTCCCCCTGCTACCCTTGCCAATGTCCTGCTCTCAATTGCCACTG
>NW_006202144.1:0-984 GCF_000334495.1 Tupaia belangeri chinensis
TACAGTATTTCTTCACTAGCTGACTTCTCTTGATCTCGGGCAATTGACAGCTTCTTTTCTTTCTCTTTCCGTTCACGTCGTCTCATAAATAGCGTCCTAAGATGGGAAGGGAATACACATTATCCAGTAGCTCATGTGAAATTCCTAGTGATCTCTAAGGTCTCAAAAGTCCCTTCCCTAAGCTCCCGTGACTACAGAATGACAAACTCTGACAGACGGAAAAAGAAGTCTCCTAAGGAGAGACTAAGAAAAAATTAAACTCTGGTCTGAGGGAAAGTAATTGCCAAATATAAGTTTCTCTTCATGGCTCTGTGCTCTGTTTAATACTACATAAATCAGCTAAGATAAAACCACATCTGTGAAGCATTAGTGTCCTGTTTTGTCAGTCTCTTTGTTGAGAAAGTAAAAACTCATTTTAGTTCGGCTCCTCACAACTACACACATCATGGTGGGGCAGGAGATGAGGGTTTATCTGCCTCCTGCCATGGGGAAAGCTGCTGTCCTTAAAAGAAAATATGGTGCTTCATGCAGTCAGCCAACCTTCCAGAGGTCCTGGTGTCATTCACCCTGTGATTCACTCCCTGACATTTCTACAACTTAGAATGGAACTCCTGCCTCCTCCTTCAAAGATCCTAGTTAGGGGGAGAGGTTAATCTCAGTGCTGGCAACATCTACTGAAATAAAAAAATGATTCAAGTTTCATAACAAGGGTGTTAGCTCCTGCAAGAACATTTCCACTGGAAAACCACCAGCCTCAGAATGGCTCTACATTAACAAGGCTGCCTCTATTGACAATAAAGGCAAAAAGGAGCAATGGTTAAACAATTACGTTGGCTATTATTCTCAAATGACTTTGTTCATGGCTCTGATTCAAAAGAGTCTCAACTTGTTTTCTTTATAGCTCACATGTGAAATAAAAATATCTCTAGAAAGCAGTGAAAAAAGCACTGTAGATGGATTTCTGGGCATTTGTTTCTGGCCACC
>NW_006202145.1:0-781 GCF_000334495.1 Tupaia belangeri chinensis
AGGATCCTGAAAATAAAATTGAATTTAAAACACGTCTGGGCCGCAATGTTTATCGTATGCTTTTTAAGAGTAAAGCATATGAGCGGAATGAGCTATTCCTGCCAGGCCTCATGGCCTACGTGGTGGACCTGGATGATGAATATGCTGACACGGATATCCCCACTACTCTTATCCGCAGCAAGGTGGATTGCCCCACCATGGAGGCCCAGACCACACTGACCACAAAAGACATTGTCATCAGCAAGCTCACCCAGATCCTTTCATACTTGAGGCAGGGTACCCGCAACAAGAAGCTCAAGAAGAAGGATAAAGGGAAGCTGGAAGAGAAGAAACCTCCTGAGGCCAACATGAACATTTTTGAAGATACTGGGGATTATGTCCCCTCTACAACCAAGACACCTAGGGACAAGGAGCGGGAGAGATATCGGGAATGGGAGCGTGACCGGGAGAGAGACAGAGACTGTGATCGAGAGAGGGAGAGAGAGAGAGATTGGGAACGAGAGCGAGAGCAGGACCGCGAGAGAGAGGAGGAAAAGAAGAGGCATAGCTACTTTGAAAAACCAAAAGTGGACGATGAGCCCATGGATGTTGACAAAGGACCTGGGTCTGCAAAGGATTGATCAAGTCCATCAATGAAAAGTTTGCTGGGTCTGCTAGCTGGGAAGGACTGAATCGCTAAAGAAGCCAGAAGACAAAAAGCAGCTGGGAGATTTCTTTGGCATGTCCAACAGTTACGCGAGTGCTACCAGCCACAATGGATGACATGGCCGTGGATAAGGGA
>NW_006202146.1:0-1413 GCF_000334495.1 Tupaia belangeri chinensis
TTCAGCATACGGTACTGCCCCATGCTCCTCCCAGTCTACTATGCAATGACAGGCCTGATTGTATTCATAACAGAGCAAGGAAAATGAGAATAAAGCAATGCCTTTTCTCCATTTTTGTAGGTGAGTAATGCAGCCTCAACTGCATGGAGTAAAACCTAATCCCCTGGACTGTCTCCTGAAACTCTGGGACTCCTTTGAGCCTCAGACATTGAGGACAAACAGAACCTGATTTTCTTTTTCATGTCGACCTGGCCACAATATAAGTTACAAGGGACAGACTGATCACCAGAGGGAAGCATTAATTATAACATTATTTTATGATTAGCTCTTTTTTGTGGTAAATTGGAAAAGTATTCAAAATTACCTTAGGTCCAAGTTTCCCTTGCCCTTAGAGAAAATCCTCTGTTCACCTGAGGCCGTTTGGTCCCTCCTAGCCCCACCTTGCAGGTAAAGATAACCCTCTGAAAGAATTCATCCCCTCACATAGCCAAATACCAACTCCAGTCTGCTTTCTGAGGTCCCGCCAGAGACTCCTTCTTGCCCCAGTTTGTTTGGCAACAGCTACTTCTAGCTATTCTAATATGGGCAGAGAAGACATCAAAGAGAGGAAGCAAAGACAGATGGTAAAAGCTTTAGTTTTGTTGGCAGCCTTACAAATCAAACCTACCCCTTGAGGAACTCAGAAAGACTCCTCTATTTGTTACCAGTGCTGACAGGCTGAATATATGGTAAGGAATTGCCCAAAGTAGAACATAAGTCTGCCTGACCCATGCACAATATGTCAAGGAGAAGACCACAGGTGGTGTAGTGGTTAAGTTACTGGACTCCCACATGGCCAACCCTTGGTCCAAGATTCGGACCTGGTGGCTTCAAAATCATGCTAAGTGTATGTATGCATGCCCCAAATTCTGAAGGAGAATGGAGGAAAAGGAATTGTAGCCTGGCCATTTGCCCCAGAAGTGATTTCTCTCTTTCTCTCTCTGTCTTTCTCTAGCAAGTACCTGCACCCTATAGAAGAAAACAATAACAACAACAACAAAAACTCTTTAAAACTGTCAAGGAGACTATTGGAGGTATGGCTTCCCCCCAAGATGTAGATCTCCTGGGTCAGTCCCCTCATCACAAATGGTCAAGACAGAATGAAGGGGTGCAGGTCTCCTGATGCCAGAACTTTGGTTTGGTCTTCACAGGACACTATTATTACCATCCAGGAACCTGGGTGATTCTTGAGGTAGACAAAAAACAATTGACTTTCTTTTAGAAGATAGTGCCACCTACTTCGTTCTTCTCTTCTGTCCTGGAACCCTCTCCTCATGATGTGTACCTGTTCTGGGAAAGACATCACCCTTGACTCTCTGGGAACCCACATATACTTGTGAACGTTTAGATGACCTCAAACCTCCTGTCACCAAA
>NW_006202147.1:0-1015 GCF_000334495.1 Tupaia belangeri chinensis
ATCAAGTTACTTATAAAGGTTATCCTGTCAGGCTTACATTAAACCTCTCAACAATCAGGCAAGGAAATGATGAAAAGATATATTTTGAACTCTGAAAGACAAAAATTTTGTTCAATAATACTTTACCCAGAAAGATTATCTTTCAAAGGGAGTAAAAATAAAATCATTCTCAGATAAACAAAAACTGAAATTATTTTACCAACACAAGACTAACTCTTCAAGAATACTGCATGGAATACTATAACAGAAAAATTAAAAGGAGACAAATAGGAATAAAAACAAAACAATTAAGAAATCACTAACAAAGAGGCAAGGATATGTCCACAATATCAATTATAATGTTGAATGTTAATTGATTAAATTATCCAGTTAAAAGACACAGACCGAATTCATGGGGAAAAAAAACCCACAATAAACTAAACAATATCTTTCTATATACTGCAAGCAAGAAACACACCTCACTGATAAAGACATACATAAACTGAAAATCAAGGACTGGATATAAACAAATAATGCAAACAGAAGCAAAAAAAAGGGAGAGGAGTATTAGAGTCATGATACTCATATCAGAAAAAATAGACTTAAAGGTAAAAACTGTAAAAAGAGGCAAAGAAAGACACTACATAGTACTGAAAAGATCACTCACCAAGAAGTCACAACAATGATAAATCTCTATGGACCCAACACAGGAGCACCCAAAAATGTAAAACTAAGGCTGCTAGAGTTAAAGAGAGAAATAAAGTATAACACACTGTTGGAGATTCTAGCATAGCACTATCACCACTGAATATGCCATCTAGATAGAAAACAGGTAAGAAATGCACACGTAGGGCCAGCAGGTAGCATGGTGGTTGGGTCACTGGACTCCCATATGGCTGACCATAGTTTGAGTTCTGCACCTGGCAGCATGCTGTCAAACTATATCTCTCTGTGTTTCTTTCTGATCAAATTGAACAAAATTAAGTATTTTAAACCAAATGATACCATAAACAAAATGAACCTGATAGACATTTAC
>NW_006202148.1:0-326 GCF_000334495.1 Tupaia belangeri chinensis
AAAAAAAAATGTTACAGCAATAAAATCATATAGAATGTAATCTGTTGGGACTGGCTTTATTATTTTCTTTTTCAGTATTATTTCCTTAAGTTTCCTCCATGTTGTTGTAAATATCAATAGTTGCTTCCTTTTTATTGCTGCATAGTATTCCCTCATGTAGATATACCACAATTATACTCATATATTGAAGGACATTTGGGTAGTGTTTAGTATAGTCTGTTGCTTAATAACTGAAACTCAGTGAATTATAAGAATAAAAATTTATTCAGCTCATGGTTGGGGCATCCAAGGTCTAGCGGTCACATCTCGTGAGGGCCTTCCTGCTG
>NW_006202148.1:345-584 GCF_000334495.1 Tupaia belangeri chinensis
CTTTGCAGAGTCTAGAAGTAGTACAGGCCATCACATAGCAAGACAGAGCAAGAGTAAGCTTGTCTGTGAGTCTCATTCCTTCTTATAAACCAACTGGGAAGCAAACATGGAGGCCTCACCCTAATTATCTTCTTTCAAATCACTTTCCCAAACACCATAGTTATATTAGGATTCTAAATAACTTGGCAAATATGTGTTTAAATTATGCATGTATGTGTGTATATATACATATATATATA
>NW_006202149.1:0-1043 GCF_000334495.1 Tupaia belangeri chinensis
CAAAGTGACCCACATCTTGGATGTAACCCCTGTCAAAACAGCAAAGGCACCTCACGGATGTGAAGCCCTGAGTCCTGACCCTCTTACTGTGTCAATAAATGCAGCTTCTCCACCATCCTACATGTGTTGAGAATCAAAGGGAGAGAAAGCAGAATTGTGAGGAGAAAAGTTTATGTAGTTCCACCAGTTAAACTCATTGGGTAAAAACAGTTGACATTTTTGTTTTACGTGACTCAGTATTTTTGACTATCAGATGGCATAACGGTTACATCGCTGGGCTCCCCCATGGCCCACTGCGGTTTGAGTCCTGGACCTGGCAGCTTGAAACACATTGGGCACATGTGCATGCGTGCCCCAAATCCCAAGAGGAGAATGGGGGAGAAGGGATTGCAGCATGGCCACTTTCCCGGAGGTGATTTCCCGCTTTCTCTCTCTCTGTCTCTCCGGCAAGTGCACATGCCCTATAGCAAAAATATCTCTTAAAAAATTAATTAATTCAGCCTACCTCGGTGTATTTTTTAATCCCCTTCTTTTTTTCCTTTTGCAGCCTGGTGAATGAGGTGGCTAGGTTGGAGTGTCAGGTGTCCAGGGCCCACTGAGGAGCAGTCTCCTGCTCTCTCTCCTGCTCTGTGCTCCCTCTGTCTTCATGCTGCTTGCCCTGGCCCCTTTGACTGGATCAGAACCAGTACCGCTCATAGTTGGTCTGCCTTTGCTACTGTCTGGCCGTGCTCCTGCCTAACCACCTGTCCCGTCCCTGCAGGCTGCAGCCCGAATGCCTGCCTCACCGTGATGTGGCCCACCACCGTGGTGCTGCACGGCCAGCCCCATCTCCGATGTGGGGGCAAGAGTCCAGGCCCCAGGGAGTCCCCCGACCAACCAGAGTACTCTCAGGCCTGCATCCTGTGTCTTGGCGCCTCACTGTGCGTGACTGAACCAATGCTCCACCTGCACAGTCGTCCTCGAGTTGTAGAGTGCAGGGTGGGAGTGGGGTCGGCGTGTGGTGCCCTGAGGCAGAACGTGTGGACTGCAGTTACGGGAGTCCC
>NW_006202150.1:0-680 GCF_000334495.1 Tupaia belangeri chinensis
ACACTGAAGTGATATATTTCAATGTTCATATACATATTAAAATTTAACTATAAATTTGCACAAACAATTGACTTTCTACTTCCCTCTTCTTCTAGAACACACCAGACTTCTTCCCATAGAGAACACAAAGTCTTTAACTGAAGATCAAGAAAAATAATATTCAATCCATTTTATTGATTTTAAAAGACAGCAATTTTCATACACCAATAATTTTTCAAGATTTGTTGCTGTTTATCTTTGAAATACAGCAATTCATACACAAAATTACCAGCAAGACTGGAATAAGAAAGACAGCATCTTGCTTATTACATATCCGGAGAACACAAACACGGTGAAGACCATTTCAACTGTATGCAGTTTAAGGAAAGGACAAAGGAAAAGAGGAATATGTTGAGCAGCCAGTGAGCCCTGTCCTGAAGATGGGAAGGTGGAAAAATCTTAGGTATGCAGCTAAATTTGGTCTATTATTTAAGACCACTGTATTTGAAATTCTTATTTTTGTTATTAAGTTCATAACTAAATGATTTCCCTCTGGAATATACTTGCAGTCTTGGTAAGTTTTATGTGTACACCTTCTGGTCACAGTAAGCAGATAAAATGCCCTAATTATTTCACAAAGTATTCTCTAGTAAAAAAGAAGATGAAATAAATTTTTCCCTGTTGTTTCCTGTTTCAGGTGT
>NW_006202151.1:0-928 GCF_000334495.1 Tupaia belangeri chinensis
TAATTTGATAGGGGAAATTGCATTAATTTATGAAATAATTTGGGTAGAATTGACATTTTTGCTTATATTAACTCTTCCAACCCAGGAACATGGTATGTCTTTCCATATTTTTTTTTTTTTGTACCATTTTCAATTTCTCTTTTTAGCTTTTCATAGTAGAAGTCTTTCACTTCTTTGGTTTGGTTTATTCTTAGGTGTGTTTTTATTTCCTTGTGGCTACTGTTAATGGGATTTCTTTCTACAATCCTAAATCTCAATCTGCTCATTGTTCATGTACATAAATGCTATAGATTATTGTTTGTTGATTTTGTATCCTGCTACTTTACTGTATTCATTTTATCACTTCCAGGAGTGTTTTGTTTTGTTTTGTTTTGTTTTCAAATTATTTTGGATTTTCTCTATATAAAGTCATGTCATCTGCAGATGGAGATAATTTCATTTTTTTCCCTGTTCTCATGATTTTTTGAAAATTCTCTTGTTTGCTTTCATTGCCTATGACTTCCAGAACTATATTGAAAGTAAGTGGAGGGAACCAGCAATTAGCGTAATGGCTATGTCGCTGGACTCCCACGTAGTCGACCTTGGTTCGCAACCCGGACCCAGTGGCTTAAAAAACTCGCGCCGGGCACGTGTGCGTGCATGCCCAAGATCCCGAGAGAAGAATGGAGGAGAAGGGATTGCGGTGTGACCATCCCGCCTGGGGGGTTATTTCTCGCTTTCTGTCTCTATGTCTCTCTCTGTCTGTCTGGCGAGAGCACGCGCCCTAAAAAAAAAAACCTCTCCAGAAAGAAAGAAAGAAAGAAAGAAAGAAAGAAAGAAAGAAAGAAAGAAAGAAAGAAAGAAAGAAAGAAAGAGGAGAAAGTGAGCAGCCTTCTCTTATTCCAGTTTTTAGTATGATATTCCGTTCAGTATAATGTTAGCTATAAGA
>NW_006202152.1:0-790 GCF_000334495.1 Tupaia belangeri chinensis
CATGAGACTAGAGTATGGCACAGTAGTAAAATGTGAAGTTCTGTGAGGCCAACCCCACCGGAAAGTTCCAAGTTCAGGTCCAGAGACCTCAATGAGTATGCTAGGCGTACATGTTTCCTTAGCCTGAGGCCAGCTGAAGCTGGGGGTGGTGAATCAGGGTGTCAAGACCTTGTTGGGGGTGCTCTTTCTCTTGCTCGAGAACTAAAGAAACTTCCAAAAAATTGAAATCATCCGGGAACCAGCAGTTAGCATAATGGCTATGTCGCTGGACTCCCACGTAGTCGACTGTGGTTCGCGTCCCGGACCCGGTGACTTAAAACTCACGCCGGGCACGTGTGTGTGCGTGCCCAAGATCCTGAGAGGAGAATGGAGGAGAAGGGATTGCAGTGTGGCCATCCCCCCTGGGGGGTGATTTCTCGCTTTCTATCTCTGTGTCTCTCTCTGTCTGTCTGGCGAGCGCATGCACCCTATAGTGAAAACCTCTCCAAAAAAAAATTAAAATCATCCTGTGACCCTGCCATACTGTGTAACATCTGCCCAAATGGGGAAGCATTTGCATGCACTGACTTGCCGCGATCCCTGCTTTTGTCACTGAGTATGTACTAGGTCTTGTTTCTAGTAGAAGCTTTGTTCTCCTGTAAGGGTGTAGATTTAGATCTAGCACTTGGAGTCTAGGGGCAAGTTGCTTCTCTTCCAATGCTGGTTTGATTTCTTTCAATCTGTGTGACCTTGTGTGAATCACTGAAGACCTTCAGGTCTCAGTTTTTTTGTTTGTTTGTTTGTTTTTCTT
>NW_006202153.1:0-2730 GCF_000334495.1 Tupaia belangeri chinensis
GCTTCCGGGAGGTTACATAGTCAAAGGTATAGCTTCCTAGAGAAACATGAAACCTAAAACCTTTTTCCAAGGAAAAAAATGGACAAAGAGAAAGTCTAAGCTTAAAATGTGGAAGGAAATTAACACAAAGGATTCCCAAGTTCAAGTAAAATCAAAGAAGCCCAATGGAGATCAATGAGTTTCAAAGAGTATTAGATAAAACAATTTACAGTGCTTTGGCTCACAAAAAGAAAAAATGGCTATCATTTGGCAAAAATGCCAGAAGACAGATATTCTGGGGTAGAAACGGAGATTGTCCTGTGCTTGGGATGGAAATTGAGTTTGAGTCAAGAAAACCAAGGGAAGACAAAAAAATAGCAATAAACCAGGTCTTAAAGACAATCCTCCCAGAAAGAGAAGAGGCTAGAAGCAGTAAAGAAAAGGCAGAGATTTACAAATTGAAGAACTTTACTCATTCTTGGCAGGGAGAGATTAAACAAGAACGTCTCCCAGAAGAAGGACATGGCGATCTGGATACCCTCTGCAGAGACTGTAAACTGGCAGCCTGTGGTCTGTGTCTGGCCCACAAGCAGCTTCTATTTGTCCTGCTCTGCATTTAAAACTGTATAATTAGGGACCATCAGGTGGTGTGGTGGTTAAGGTGCTGCATTCCACATGGCTGACTCCATGGTTCTAGTCACAGGCCTGGTAACTTAAAAATTACACTGGGCTTGTGTGCGTGCATGCCCAAAATCCTGAGAGGAGAATGCATGAGAAGGGATTGTGGCATGGTCATCCTCCCTGGCTGGTGCTTTTTCACTTTCTCTCTGTCTCTCTCTGGAGAGTGCACATGCCCTATAGCAAATTTTAAAAAAAAGTTTATAATTTTTTCTAATCATAAAAGTAATATATACTCATTATAGAATTATTAAACATTTTGGAAAAATAAAATTACAAAGCGCTAAAGAAATAACAAGTAATCAAATAAAGAAACGTAACTTGCTATCAAAAATAATCACAAATATCTATATGTACTTTCATGGAAACTATCCATGATATATTTCTGAATTATCATTTAATCAAGTCTTAGTCTACTAAATATGTTCTGAATATGACTTTAATGCAATTTCATTTTCTGTAGTCCAATAAATGTGACTCTAACTAGGAAAATATCTGAAATAACAAGTACCAATACATTCTGGGTTGAATGAGTGGTGAAAAAGAGTGGAATGTGTGAGGAACTTGCTGCTTCATATGCTCCTACGTCGTTTTAACAGTCATGTTCTATTTGGGGTACTTTGTATTTCTTGGAACTGGATCTTTGAGTGCCTCTCTACATTTGGAAAGTTTTCTTGCAGGATTTCATGGAATAGATTATCAATGCACTTATGAGTCTCTTTGCCTTCTGGGATGCCAATTATCTGGATTTTTGGATGTTTGATGGTATCTAGTACTCATCATATTTTATTCTCCAATATTTGGGCAATTTTCTCAGTCTTCATGGTGGATTTTTCTAGGCCAGCAATTTTCTCTTCTACGTCTGAGATTCTATTTTCTGTATGATCTAGTCTGCTTTTAATACTTTCAAGTTGGCAAAAATGCCAGAAGACAGATATTCTGGGGTAGAAACGGAGATTGTCCTGTGCTTGGGATGGAAATTGAGTTTGAGTCAAGAAAACCAAGGGAAGACAAAAAAATAGCAATAAACCAGGTCTTAAAGACAATTCTCCCAGAAAGAGAAGAGGCTAGAAGCAGTAAAGAAAAGGCAGAGATTTACAAATTGAAGAACTTTACTCATTCTTGGCAGGGAGAGATTAAACAAGAACGTCTCCCAGAAGAAGGACATGGCGATCTGGATACCCTCTGCAGAGACTGTAAACTGGCAGCCTGTGGTCTGTGTCTGGCCCACAAGCAGCTTCTATTTGTCCTGCTCTGCATTTAAAACTGTATAATTAGGGACCATCAGGTGGTGTGGTGGTTAAGGTGCTGCATTCCACATGGCTGACTCCATGGTTCTAGTCACAGGCCTGGTAACTTAAAAATTACACTGGGCTTGTGTGCGTGCATGCCCAAAATCCTGAGAGGAGAATGCATGAGAAGGGATTGTGGCATGGTCATCCTTCCTGGCTGGTGCTTTTTCACTTTTTCTCTGTCTCTCTCTGGAGAGTGCACATGCCCTATAGCAAATTTTAAAAAAAAGTTTATAATTTTTTCTAATCATAAAAGTAATATATACTCATTATAGAATTATTAAACATTTTGGAAAAATAAAATTACAAAGCGCTAAAGAAATAACAAGTAATCAAATAAAGAAACGTAACTTGCTATCAAAAATAATCACAAATATCTATATGTACTTTCATGGAAACTATCCATGATATATTTCTGAATTATCATTTAATCAAGTCTTAGTCTACTAAATATGTTCTGAATATGACTTTAATGCAATTTCATTTTCTGTAGTCCAATAAATGTGACTCTAACTAGGAAAATATCTGAAATAACAAGTACCAATACATTCTGGGTTGAATGAGTGGTGAAAAAGAGTGGAATGTGTGAGGAACTTGCTGCTTCATATGCTCCTACGTCGTTTTAACAGTCATGTTCTATTTTTCTAGTTATAAAATATATTTTTAGGTTATGAGTTTATAATGAGAAAGAAACAACAACATTAATCTCTTGTATCAGAGATAACCAATGTAATATTGTAATATTGTGGTGGTGTTCTGGCCCTGTTTTTTTTTTTTTTTT
>NW_006202154.1:0-457 GCF_000334495.1 Tupaia belangeri chinensis
AAAAAAATCAAATAAAACTGATCTAACAACAGAAGGCTATAATAAACACTTCCCTTGAATGCATTTGTTCCCCTCTTCAAAGGTTGGAAACGGATTATTCAATTTCTGACTGGTCCATTAGTTGGTTTTTGTTTTTGTTTTTGTTTTTGCCATAGAGTGTATGAGCTTGATGGAGAAAGAGGGACAGTGAGAGGGAAAAGTGCTAAGTCAACTCCCAGGTGGGATGACCACATCACAATCCATTCTCCTCCATTTTCCTCCTGGGATTGTGGACATTTATGCACACACGCCTAGTATGATTTTTCTAGCTGTCAGGCCTGGGACCCAAACCATAGTTGGCCATGTAGGAATCCAGTGTGTTTCCCATCAAGCCTTAGATATTCTCATTGGAAAAGCCCATGTGAAACTCCCAGGTTCTTCAGACAATCTTTTTCCTCCATTTTTCTTCAAAAGTTGT
>NW_006202155.1:0-1917 GCF_000334495.1 Tupaia belangeri chinensis
ACCGCCATGCCCCCTGCTGGCCCAATTTGGTTATTTTGGGAGAGCGCGCTTGCTGTTGCAAAGAGAGGCAGCAGCTACTGTCCTGACGTCTTCTTGCATTCTGCTGATCTGGTTAATCCCACTGGAACTAGAGTCCCCACCCCCATCTCCCACGCTCAGAGCTGTCCCCGAGAACCCCAAGTGCTCCTAAACTGCCTCCATTCCTTCTCACCGTCTCATCTGCCCACAGGGGATGCGGGGAACCCACCGCCCTTCCTTTGCACAAGGTACTTTCTTTTGCTCAAATTCCAATGGTGCCGGGCATGTGGAATGTGTTTTTTGAAGGGACACAGGTAACAGGTGGAACTGGGAGAATTTTAACAATGTTGTCATTTATCAGAACAGTTACTCACAGATGTTTAGACTGTTTTGCTACACAGCAGAGCTTACAGAAATTATGCTGCAGCGTCCCTAAATCTATCCGTGTAAGTTTCGAGGACCTGTTAGCTATTCATGAAATCGGCGTCATCACTGGAATAAGGGATGAATGAGTTCCACAGTACCCACGCCAACCTGTCACACACGCTCCATCGAAAGGGAAGGGGACAGTCGTGGTGACGCTGTGACATGAGACCACAGAGGAGCCTGCTGCTCTGGAAAGTGGGACTGTCTCAGCTGGGGACCTCAGCTAGCCCCCTCGACGTGCCTCGCTACGACAGGAAATACCAGGCACCTTTTTAAACCTATTGATTATTATTATTTTTATTGCTTTATTTTGATCCCCTCCTTTTTTTTTAGGAATTACATATTTAATGTTACTTATTTTTATTATTTCATTTGCTATAGGTTCGTGCATTCACCAGAGAGAGAGAGAAGTAAGCAAGCAAGCCACTAGGTCTGGGGCTCAAACCATAGTCATCCATGTGACCGTCCTGTGTCCCAACCACCATGCCACCTGCTGGCCCCCACTTCTCCGTTCTTAAACTTTCAGGGTTAACTAGAGCCTGGAGCTTCCGTAACTAATGTAAGCTGTAACTACTGTAACAAAGAAGGGCATAAATAAGCCTGATGACTTCAAAGAGTAATCTGAAGCCACTTACTTTAGATACAAAATGCCATTGGTCCTGAGGTCTGGGCTGGGAATCTTAAGGGATGGGAGTCTGTACTCCAGGGACACAGGTAACAGGTGGAACTGGGAGAATTTTAACAATGTTGTCATTTATCAGAACAGTTACTCACAGATGTTTAGACTGTTTTGCTACACAGCATAGCTTACAGAAATTATGCTGCAGCGTCCCTAAATCTATCCGTGTAAGCCACCAGGCTGAGTAGACAGATTCGGTGTCGCCCTAAGAACAGAAACAGGGTCATACATGTCCTCTGAAAGGAAAAGGTGCACAGAACAATTTGGGGGAAATCGTGAAGGTAAGAGCAACACTGGACGAGCTAAATTTATGTTACAGATAACAATGGATACATGACAGGACCAGCAGTTGGCGCAATGACTAGCTCACTGGACTCCCATGTAGTTGACCACAGTGTGAATCCTGGACCCGCTGGCTTAAAACTCACACTGACTGTGCGTGCGTGCATGCCTAAGATTCCAAGAGGAGAAGGGATTGTGGTGTGGCCATCCCCGCTCAAGGGTGATTTCTCATTTTCTGTCTCTCTCTGTCTCTCCAGCGAGTATATGTGCCCTAAAGCAAAAAATCTCTCTCTAAAATAATAAAAGCAAGAACCTAAGTGCAGTCCCAAGAGACGTGTATCTCAGTTTCCAGATGTCAGTGTTGGAGGGACAAGCCCCGAACGCCTACTAGCTCCTTCACATACTGCTGCAAAATTGCCTCGGTGGGTGGTTGGTTATCTGCCACTCAGCTAAGGCAGAGCCTGTATTCCATGCTACAACTCATACACTCAGGGAACCAGCAGTTAGCGTAA
>NW_006202156.1:0-879 GCF_000334495.1 Tupaia belangeri chinensis
GGTAGATTAATTTGGGTAGAATTTCCATTTTATTTATATTAATTCTTCCAATACATGATCAGGGGATGTACTTCCATTTTTTTGTGTCATTTTCAATTTCTTTTTTTAGCTTCTCATAGTTTTCCTTGTGGAGGTCTTTAACTTCTTTGGTTAGATTTATTCCTAAATATCGTATACCTTTGGTGGCTATGGTAAACGGAATAACTTTTTCAGTTCTATCTCAGTCTGCCTGTTATTCGTATATAGAAATGTTATCGATTTCTGTATATTGATTTTATATCCTGCAACTTTACTGAAATCATGTATTGCTTCCAGTAATTTTTCCATGGAGATCATTGGGTCTTGTATGTGTACAATTATGTTGTCTGCAAATAGAGAGAGTTTCACTTCTTCTTTTCCTATTCAAATGCCCTTATTTTTTCCTCTTTTCTGATTGCTTTGGTGAAGACTTCCAGTACTATATTAAAAAGGAGTGGAGAAAGTGGGCACCCTTGTCTTGTTCCTGTGTTTAGTGGGAAAGCTTTCAGCTTTTCTCCATTGAGGATGATGTTCGCTATGGGTTTTTCATAGATGGCTTTTATTCTATTGAGAAATGGTCCTTCTATGCCGATTTTGCTGAGAGTCTTGATCATGAAGGGTTGTTGTATCTTATCAAATTCTTTTTCTGCATCAATTGATATGACCATATGGTCTTTTATCTTTATTCCTGTTCATATGATGTATTACATTAATGGTTTGGCGTATGTTCAATCAACCTTGCATTCCTTGAATAAAGCCTACTTGATCATGGTATATGAACTTCTTTATAGGTTGTTGAATACAATTTGCTAGTATCTTGTTGAGAACCGTTGCGTCTGTGTTCATCAGAGATATTGGTCT
>NW_006202157.1:0-736 GCF_000334495.1 Tupaia belangeri chinensis
CAGTACTATACTGAATTGGAGCAGAGAAAGTAGGCCGCCTTGTCTTGTACCCATTTTTTGTGGAAAAGTTTTCAGCTTTTCTGCATTCAGTGTAATGTTAGCTGTAGGTTTTTCACAAATGGCTTTTATTATGCTGAGAAACAGTCCTTCTATGCCAATTTATTGAGAATCTTTATCATAAAGGCAGGTTCTATTTTGTCAAATGCTTTTCTACATCTATTGAAATGATCATATGGTTTTTATCTTTCTTTCTGATAATATGGTGTATTACATTTATGGTTTTGCGTATATTGAACCTTCCTTGCATCTCCAAAATAAAGCCTACCTGGTTGTGATGAATAACCTTTTTTTATATGCTGTTGAATACAGTTAGCAAATATCTTGTTGAGAAGTTTTGCATCTATATTCATCAGACATATAGGTCTGTAGTTTTCCTTTTTTTTCATATCCTTATCCATTTTGGGAATGAGGGTAATGGAGGCTTCTTCTGTGTAAGGATATCCAAATTTCCCAACACCATTTATTAAAGGGGTGGCATCACAAGTTCATGAAAAATGTTTGAAATGGTAAATATGTTTAGTGTCCTGATTGTATCATTATATATATTGTGTCTATGTATACACAAATGTATACCACACTGTGTCGCATAAGTATGTACAATGATTATATGTCAATTAAAATATATTAAAAATTAGTGAAATGTTGAAAAATAGAATGTGTTCATTCTAAGATCAGA
>NW_006202158.1:0-4288 GCF_000334495.1 Tupaia belangeri chinensis
CTCCTGGGCACAGGAGTGTGTGCACAGAGTGACTTGGGGGGCTCAGTAAGATGTGGTCCTTTCTCACTTTCTGACTCCTGAGGCTGGTGTTTCCATGTGCTCGGAGAAGGCTCTGAGGATGGGGACAAGAACAGGAGGGGGACAGAACAGAGCTCCTTTTTCCGTCGTGGACTGGAGAGGATGTGCTTGGTGATTTTTCCTGAGTATGAAGGAGTTGCACAAGGTTGAAAGGCTAGAAACAGTGTGTTAAAGCATTGAAAACTGATGCTGTAGGAGAGGAGGCTTTCTAAACACTTTTATTTGAAATGAGGATTTCCGGGAGAGCTATACTCATTGCGGCATATCATAAACTTACCTAAATAAGACCCAACACTGAAATAAGTATGTTAATTTTAACATTGTGTTTATTTATTATTTTAGGACTTTTTTTTGAGATTTTTGCCATAGTGCCTGCCAGAGAGACAGAGAGTGAGAGAGAGAGAGAGAAATAAAAACAGTGACAAAGTGAAAATCACCTCCCAAAATGATTGGCCATTCCTTCTCCTCCTGGAACCTTGGGCACACATGCACACACATTCAGCATGATTTTACAAGCCACCTGGTCTGCTATTTGAAGTATGGTTGGGCATGTGTCTAAATCACTACACCATCTTCTGGCCCCTAGGGATTCTTTAAAAATTATTTTATTTGTTTCACTTTATTATTATTATTATTTAATTTGCTATACAACATGTGTGCTCTTCAGAGAGAAAAAGATTTTTTTTTTGGATAAGTTTTTGCTATAGGGTGCGTGCGCTCGCCGGAAAGACAGAGAGAGAGACAGAGAGATAGAAAACAAGAAATCACCCCCGGGGGGATGGCCACGCCACAATCCCTTCTCCTCCATTCTCCTCTTGGGATCTTGAGCATGCATGCACATGCGCCTGGCGTGACCATGGTTGTCCAGGGACATAGCCATTACACTAACTGTTGGTCCCCAGAGAGAAAAAGATTCTGAGAAAGAAAACCACCAGGTCTCACACTCCACTGTGATTAGCCATGTGGGAGTCCAACACTTTAACCAGTATGCCAACTGCTGGCCCCCCAGGGAATCTTTGCAAAGCACCACTTAAAATCTATATATTACACAAATTAAATACAGAAAACTTGTTCCAGGGAATGAGTTTGAGAATGCCAGGAAACAACAGCTGGTTTTTAGCCTCTGGTAATTGATGTGGAGCAGTAAAAGCAAAGTCATTTTGAGAATATCTTACATTGCTCACTTAAAGAAAAACAAAAGTCAGCTGGGATGTCTGCCAGACTCACATTGACTAGGGTCCTCAATGCCCGTGAAGGCCCCAGTGGGACCTGGAATCTGCGTTTGGGCAGCCCCTCCCTTAACTTGGCTGACCCTGGCCTTCCCGCTGGGGTCAAAAGCAGGAACCACATCACTGGGTCACCCAGGCTCACCTTACCTCCTCCCAGTGCCCAGGAGTAGCCCCTGGGAAGCCCAGGGGTGCAGAAGAGGCAGAGGCCCTCAGAGCCTGCAGTCAGTACCGTGACTGCTCCAACACACAGTGAGCCCACAGCTGCCCAAGCTGTCCTTGGTCGCCCAGGGGCCACTGCCCACTCGTGTCACAGTAACATGCCCCTGGCCTACTCTGGGCTGACTCTGTCACACATGCGTGGACTCCCAGGTGGTCGGCAGGTGGTCCCCACCTTATTGGGGGTTTCTGGCTCCTTGTGGCAGTGACTTCAGGGAAGACACCTCAACTCCCAGGGCTTTTTTGCACAAACGCCATCTCTGGGCTGCTTTCCAGATACAGGAGATCTAAGGGGTGACCCATCTGCCTCCCTGACCCTGTCCTTCCCTTGAGGTCACTGGGGCTTGGTTAGACTACAGAAAAGCAAGAGGTGAAGGCGTGGGGGGCTCTTGCCTTGGTTATCTTTGGAGGGGAGCCCAAGTGTGGTGAAAAAGAAAGACTGGGAAAGGATTGAGTTGATCGGGCCTGAGAGGTGTTGGACTGGGACTGTGAGTCATGCTGTGTAAGGTCTTATGACTTTTAAGGAATTTAGAATTCTTGTCTGTTTTATTTTATTATTATTATTATTTTAAGGTTTTTGCCAAAGGGCACATGTGCTTGGAGAGACAGAGAAACAGTGAGAGGGAAGGAGAAATCACACCCCCCCCTCAGGGAGGGCTGGCCAACCTACAACCCCTCCTCCACTCTCCTCTTGGGATTTTCAGTTCCCACCCACACATGTCCAGGGCAATTTTCAGGCTGCCAGATCTGAAATTCAGCTGCACAGATGGCTAAGTGGGGTCCAGCTGCCTTAACCACTGCACCATCTGGCCGGCTCTCTAGTGTACTTAGCAAATAATGCACTGACCTGCAGGCATTAAAGTAAAGGGCCCCAGTTTACCGCAGATGGCATAGGGGTCCTAGTAACCACCTCCTGCAGCTATGCCGCTAAAATACGTGGCATATAAAACATGAAAAGCCAATCTGGGGAACCAGCAGTTAGCGTAATGGCTATGTTGCTGGATTCCCACGTAGTCGACCACACACACACTGCGTCCCGGACCCGGTGGCTTAGAACTCACGTCAGGAGCATGTGTGTGCGTGCCCAAGATCCCAAGAGAAGAATGGAGGAGAAGGGATTGTGGCGTGACCATCCCCGCTGGGGGGTGATTTCTCGCTTTCTGTCTCTATGTCTTTCTCTGTCTGTCTGGTGAGCGCATGCGCCCTATAGAGAAAGAAAACCTCTCCAAAAAAAATAAATCTTCCAGCACCCTGTGGGGACCCTCGGAGGAGAGTGCAGGAGCACGCTGTCTTCCAGCACACTGTGCCTTAGACATGCTTCAGCATCGGAACTTGTAAAGACAGACTTGATAACATGGACTGTTTTCTAGGTATCATTTCTGTTAGGTTGAACAGAAAGGGTTTTTGTAAAATTTTTGGCCAAAAGAAAATTTTTAAACATAGTTATTTTGGTTTAGGGGTGCATTCTTACAAAATAAACAGTTTTTAAAATTGTTTAGACACAGATACTTGGAATAGCTGTCTTAGTGCCGACTGCTTTTATTTTTTTACTTCATGAAGGTAATGTAGGTGACTCACCTTTAAAGTTTTTTTTTTTTTAAGTTATTTTTATCACTACTCTTGGAAATGGTTTGTCTTCAGATGCAATACTTTTTTTAGGAAAGGAAAAACAGTATTGAAAAATAGTCTGGTTTGCCTTATAAGAGAAAAGGCAATATTGGAGGAATAAAGCTTAAAGAAAAGCTACAAAAAAATAAAAGTCTTTAATTTTTTTTTTTTAGGAAAGGAAAAACAGTATTGAAAAATAGTCTGGTTTGCCTTATAAGAGAAAAGGCAATATTGGAGGAATAAAGCTTAAAGAAAAGCTACAAAAAAATAAAAGTCTTTAATTTTTTTTTGAATGAAAAGGAGTTCTGTTTTATTTCGAGGGAGCAGGGACTGAGTTGATTGCATCTTGAAAATTCGGCAGGAATTCACTTTTCTGCAAGCCAGGAGTGGGCGTGGGGCCAATCAGTATGGCAATGTTATTTATTTTTACTCTCTGGAAAGGAGGTCATACAATTCCAGAAAGTGAAATCATGTTTCCAAGGTTAGGTTCCCTTTGGTAGCACCTAGAATAGTGCTATGCACGGAGTGGGTGCTGGAGGTTTCTTTTTCTTTTTCTTTTTTTTTGAACTGGTACATTTTGTGCTTTCTTCAAGGCTGGCTTAAGTATAAAATTGTTTCTAAAAACAAACCAAAAAAGCCAATCAGAAACATATCCTGTTATGTGAGCCACTGTTATAAGTTCTCAGAAAAAAACAGCTCTGTAGCCCTCCTGTCCCCCCACCTTTTCTTGTAAGAGACCCTGAGCCCCGCCTCTGTGGGCACTGGTTACAGGTTCCTGCAGGTTTCCCCCAGGGGCCACCATCCTCATGTTCAGGTCGAGTCACCCATTTTGCTTGCCTGAAAATCTTGGGTCAGGCTTTATTATTTCAGGATGACAGTGGTAATGTTTTGTTTTCCAAGTAGAGACTGGATTTGTGAGAATTATTGTATTTTACTACATAGCTTTCCTGCAGGCTTTTTTTTTTATATATATAAAGAAAAAATAGATTTTTGCCAGAGAGCAGTCTGGATAACTGTTACCACTGTTCCTGAAAAACACTGACATTCAAAGGCAGGAGGAATAAGAGGAGCTACAGAGGGAAGGGGTGGGCTGGGGAGCTATGGGGTGGGACTGGACAGACAGGAGAGGCTCCAGTGTGAGGGCACAGTGTGCAGCC
>NW_006202159.1:0-678 GCF_000334495.1 Tupaia belangeri chinensis
CTCTGCTGGCGACTCTACCCAGATCTCTGCCCGCACCCCTGCCCGGATCTCTGCCCTGACACTTCTCCCCTCACCCCTACCCACACTTCTGCCCGCAACCCTGCCTGGACCTCTGCCCTAGCACTTCTCCCCTCACCCCTGCCCGGATCTCTGCCCGCACCCCTGCCCGGATCTCTGCCTACATCCCTGCCCGGATCTCTGCCCGCATCCCTGCCCAGATCTCTGCGGTGGCACTTCTCCCCGCACCTCTGCCAAGGACCTAGGGCGAGCGAGGCACACACCACTGTGGCCAAGCTGCCTGGCGCAGAGGATCGCTGTGACGCAAGGACAGCTCTGGCTCTCCTGGTGGCGCGCATCGTCCATCCTCAGGGACCTCAGCCCGCAGGGACCGCCAACCGCCCAGAGGAGCGCAGAGAACGCCCTGGCCCGCCAGGCTGGGTCTGATGTCCAGTCCCCGGGTGTTCTCAGGCCTGGCAAAATAGCGACCTGGCGGCAGCGTGGTCCCGCTCCTGCCCGGCACCTTCCCCTTGCGGAGAGCAGAGGCCAGGACAGCTCTGGGGCTGCGGGCTGTGAACCCAGCTCAGAGGACAGCCTCAGACCCAGCCGCTACCAGACAGGATGGTCTGCCCGCTGCACGCCCCAGATCGGGTCCCCAGTTGGATTCTAGGATTCAAGTTA
>NW_006202160.1:0-724 GCF_000334495.1 Tupaia belangeri chinensis
ATCTCTTTTTTTAAATTCTGACTTTGTGCATGCATTATTTTCTAAGCTTACTGAGCATCTTTATGACACATGTTTTCAATCTTCTGTCAGGTAGATCACACAACTTCATATCATTTGTGTCTGTCTCTGGATAGTGATATTTCTTTCTTAGAAATATCTGTACCTCATCCTTTATTTCACTTTGACGTTCTGTGTTTGTGTCTGAGTGTTAAACTAAGCAGGTGGCTCTCATAGTCTTCTAACCTGGCCTCATGAAGAAAAAGGTTCTCCTAAATATCCAGGCCAGTATCTGGGGACTTTAGAAGCTCTTACCTTCCCCTGAGGAAAGCAGGCAGCTGTGATCTGAAAACGATTTAAAAATAAGAACTTCTGTTAAATATTCCAAACTTGAGAAACCACAAGTAGGCATTTTATACTCCTCCATATCTTAGGAGACAGAGAAGACTCCACCTTGCTGAACAAAATTTGTCCAAGCACTGTGTGGAAATTTTGATTATTAATTAGTGAAGTACGAACTTGGTATTCATTTTCCCAGGGTCTTTGGATGTACTGTGCTAATGTTCCCAGATATAAAAATATAATTTAAGACATTTTCTTTCTCCTTATTTTGTTTTAAGAGGAATTTTTGCTATAGGGCATGTGCACGGAGCCAGAGAGACAGAAAGGGAGAAATTTCCCTCGTTTCCAGTGGTAGTGGCCATGCCGCAATCTCTTCTCCTCTATT
>NW_006202161.1:0-325 GCF_000334495.1 Tupaia belangeri chinensis
TATATATATATATATATATGCATATAAATAATATATAGACATATTTTATATTATATATATTTATAAGACATACATATTTTATTGCTAGAGGGTGTATATGCATTGTAGAAGGAGAGAGAGAGGGAGAAAACGTCACCCGATGGACCACAGCAAATCCTTTTTCCTCCATTTCTCCATCCTGTCAGGATTTTGGATATGCATATACATATGTCAGGCAAGTTTTTCAAGCTGCTGGGGACTAGATTGGAGTCATGTTCGTCCATGTGGGATCTGGCTTCCCATGTACAGTGCTTAACCATTGTGCTATGGAGCCAGCCCAAGAACT
>NW_006202161.1:461-684 GCF_000334495.1 Tupaia belangeri chinensis
TGTCCATGTGGAAGTGTCCAGGGCCTTAACCACCAAGTCACATGCTGGTCCCAGAAAGTGAGAAACCATCCCCCAGGGAGGATGGCCACACCACAATCCCGGTGTGAGTTTGAAGCTGCCAGGTCCAAGATTCAAACTAGGGTCAACTATGTGGGATTCCAGTGATTTAACCATTACATGATCTGCTGGTCCCTATTTAATTAATTAATTAATTAATTAATTA
>NW_006202162.1:0-538 GCF_000334495.1 Tupaia belangeri chinensis
GGGGATCACGGGTGGGAGGAAAGGCTCTATTGGCAGCCTCTGGAAGGACCATGACTCTTGGGGGCAGGTCTTAGTCCAGTGGTTGAGAAGCTGCAGGACTACTGCTTAAAGGGCCAGACCAACTAGACGATAAGTTTGTTGAAAATTTTTTAGGGGGATCTTGACCAAGAGGTGCAGGTCTTGCTCCCTGGGGTAGGAGGTGGAGGAGGAGGGAGGATGTCTTTTGTCACAGTTGAGAGGAACTCATGTCTCAGCTTCCAGAGACAAAACTCATGACCTAACATCTACTCTGCCTATCCATCTCTACAGGGAAAGCCCTACCAACTGTCCCTGTGTCCCCCCTCCCATGAATGATGTCACAAAAAAATGATGGGTGTCCTCCTCCAGGGGAAGACCATTGAGATGTCTGCTCTGGCTGTGTCCTTCATGGGCTTTGTGTGTTCTTGACAATAGGTGGTTGAATATAGAACCTCCACCAGATTACACAGGTAGAGAGGGAAGTGGGCTCCAGTGTGTAATACCACCACTTAGTCTTTTC
>NW_006202163.1:0-857 GCF_000334495.1 Tupaia belangeri chinensis
CTAATTCATACTACAAAGCCTCCATTGTCTTCCATTGCTTTAATTCCACAAAGAAATGAGGAATAATAACAAAAGAAAACTTCAGACCAATACCCCTGATGAAAACAGATGCAAAAATTCTCAACAAGATACTAGCAAATTTACTAAGTATTTAATTGGCATTCACCAATATCTTAAAAAGATTATACACAATGACCAAGTAGGCTTTATTCCAGGGATACAATGGTTCAAAATATGCAAAACAATAAATGTAATACATCACATTAAAAAAAAGGAAAGATAAAAACCACATGACTATATCAATCTATACAGAAAAAGCATTTCATAAAATATAACATCCCTATATGATTAAGACTCAGCACAATTTGCATAGAAGGGACATTCCTCAACACCATAAAAGCCATTTATGAAAAACCCAAAGCTAACATCATACTGAATGGGGGAAAAGCTGAAACTTATTTTCACTAAAAACTGAAACAAGACAAGGCTGCCCACTTTCTCCACTCTTTTTAAACATAGTACTGGAAATTCTAGCCAATGCAGTGAGAGAAGAGAATCAAATAAAAGGCATCAAAATAGGAAAAAAAAAATAAAAAAGAAGTGAAATTGTCGCTAGTTGCAGATGATATAATGCCAAGCATAGTTAATCCAAAGAATCCACACACCAAAAAAAAAAGCCTTCTGGAAATGATAAGTGAATAAATAAAGTAGCAGGATCCAAAATCAACAGATAAAAATCTAGAGCATTTTTATACACCCAAATGGACAAGGTGAGACAGAATTGGAGAAAGGAATCTCATTTACAATAGCCACAAAACCAGTAAGTTATCTAGGAGTAAACCTTACCAACGACTCCA
>NW_006202164.1:0-761 GCF_000334495.1 Tupaia belangeri chinensis
CTGTGTGTTTGTTTGAGGTTGTTTCTGTGGGGTTTTGCCTGTGCTTCTGGGTTGCTAAGTCATGTGTGTGTGTTTCTGGGTGTGTATGGAGGTGAGGGATTTGGAGTATGTGTGTACATGTGTGAATAAATTGCAGTCATGCATTTAGATGTGCAAAAAAGGTTGCAAGTCTGTTTAAAATACATTAAATTTAATCTATTCCCTTACTCCTCCTATGGGCAGGAGCTTGGAGTATGGCCCTTCAGGGCTCCAGGTCCAGCTCCTTCCAGGGTTTTGCCCAGGGTGGGCCCTGGGAGAGTTTCTAGGGTGTGGGGTACACTGCAGTCTTGAGAAGCATTGTCTTAGTCCCCATGACCTCGTGGCCTGCAGGGACTCTGCCATCCTTGGGCCATATACTGGAATAGGAATCTTTAGAGGATGGGGGTTCAGTGTCCTGGGGCCTACCTTCTCAAACCTATCATATGCCACCCCTGAGCTCTGGGTGCTGAAAGGGAGCAGAACACCAGGTCCTCTTCAAAGCACTCACAGACATCTCTCCCTGTTCTACTTTTGGGGCATCATCCCTCCAAAATGACTTTGTCTCTACCCCTGACCTCTGAGAATATCCTGACTGTGTTCGGGGCTCTCGAGGTTTTTGTTCCTGTCTGTGATGCTGGAGTATTTGGGGGACTCCAGGTTTTGGGGGGCTGCTAGGAGTAGAAGGGGGAACAGAATGGGAAGGAGTAAAGCTCTCAGAAGAAACCGATCCAAGAAGCAGTGCT
>NW_006202165.1:0-291 GCF_000334495.1 Tupaia belangeri chinensis
CTGAGAGAGAAACACCTAAGCCAGTAAGTTAAGGGGTAATTTGCTGTTAGTGGCAGAGAACAAAGGCAGTCCTGTTAGTCTTAATTGAATCAGGAGCTTTCTTAAGAGATGTGCATATGACTGGAACCAGCAGTTAGCGTAATGGCTATGTCGCTGGACTCCCACGTAGTTGATCGCGGTTCGTGTCCCGGACCTGGTGGCTTAGAACTCACGCCGGGCGCGTGTGCGTGTGTGCCCAAAATCCCAAGAGGAGAATGGAGGAGAAGGGATTGCGGCGTGGCCATCCCCCTA
>NW_006202165.1:337-1619 GCF_000334495.1 Tupaia belangeri chinensis
CCCCACACCTTTGTGAAAAAACCCCCCCCCCCCCCAAAAAAAAAAAAAAAGAGATGTGCATATGACTAATCCTTGGCAGTTATGATGTACAGATAGTATTCCTGTAGATTAGGTTGTTGCAAAAGTAATTGCTATTTTACAAATTGAAATTTGTCGTTTGATATTGGATAGTGTATTAAATAATTATGCTTATATTATACATCATTTTAATGTGCATTTCTCATTTTATTTTTTTTTTGCTAATGACATATTATTTGCTCTTTATTTTATAGGTATTATATACTATGGAAATGATGTTAGACAAAAAGCAAATTTCAGCCATCTTTAAAATTTTATTTTAAATTTATTTATTTACATTCATTCACTGTACATCATTACAGGATACAAAATGAGATTTTTCCACCCAGAATACACAGTATGTTGGCTCAGTTGAGGATATTAATTACCATACATGTTATCATCAACAGATAATTTCCTATTTCTGTTTCTTAACTTACAGACTTAAGACTTAAAGCCAGGAATAAGGTTTGGATTCAGTTCAAACAGTAGGTATATAACCTATCAATAGTTCAAGAGAAGACAAAAATCCTTAAATCTGGAAAACAGAGCATAGAAGAAAATCAGAAATGTCTTAGTCAAAAGTCCTAAAATTCCATTTCACCAGTTCAGTCTCATGTAATTAATCTCTCTTCTGTTGAATTTGCACTATTACTGTGGTGATCTTTTTTTTTTTTAATTAATTAATTATTTTTTGGAGAGGTTTTCGCTATAGGGCGAGTGCGCTCGCCAGACAGACAGAGAGAGACAGAGAGACAGAAAGCGAGAAATCACCCCCCAGGGGGAATGGTCACGCCGCAATCCCTTCTCCTCCATTCTCCTCTCGGGATCTTGGGCACGCACGCACATGCGCCTGGCGTGAGTTTTAAGCCACCAGGTCCGATACACGAACCGCGGTCGACTACGTGGGAGTCCAGCGACATAGCCATTATGATAACTGCTGGTTCCCTACTATGGTGATCTTTCCATTTAAATTCTGGAAGTTAACATTCAATGATTATTGATCTTTCCGGACTTATCCCTACCATTAAGTTGGCCATTCTCTTGGCTGTTTTTTGTACTCTTATTTCTGTGCGTCTGACTCTAATTTTCCTGGTATTGCACTCCCTTCAGCACTTCTTGGAGGGTTGGTGTGGTGTCGGTAAATTGTTTCAGGTTTCGTTTATCTGAGAATGTTTTTGTCGTAAAGCGGTAGAGACAACACATAACATCAACAATGCATTTG
>NW_006202166.1:0-486 GCF_000334495.1 Tupaia belangeri chinensis
CTGCACCCCCAGCCTTCTCTCTCTTTCTCTCGGTTCCTTTCTTTCCCTGCTTTTGTCTTCTCTTCTTTTTTTTTTTTTCATAATTTTTCCTTTTTACCCCCTTTTTTTTTAAAAAAAAAAAAAAAAAAAAAAAGGCCCAGTTTTTTTCTGGCTCTTAGCTCTACCTTTTTTCTTGTTATCCTTTTCTCTGCTCCTCCTATCCAGGCAGAAGAAGAAACAGGTCTTCAGGACAAGGTTCCACAAGGCTACAGTGAACTAGATTTTTAAGGGAATGAAGATTTTCTACTAATAATTCAGCTTCCAAAAAACGAGCCAGCGGAAGAAGAAGCCAGGGCCTTCTGGGCAAATATCCACATGGCTACAATGAACTGGGTTTTTAAGGGAATGAAGATTTTCTGCTAATAATTCAGCCTCCCACAAATGAACTAGCTCCTCCCATCCAGGTAGAAGAAGCAATGGGTCTTCAGGACAAGGTTCCACATGGCT
>NW_006202167.1:0-731 GCF_000334495.1 Tupaia belangeri chinensis
TTTCATAGATGGCTTTTATTATGTTGAAAAAATGATCCTTCTATGCCTATTTAACTCAGAGTCTTAATCATGAAGGAATGTTGTCAAATGCTTTTTCTACATCGAGTAAAATGATCATATGGTTTTTATTTTTCTTTGTTAATATGGTGTATTACATTTATGGTTTTGCATATGTTGAACCACTCTTGCATCTCTGGGAAGTAATCCCATTTACCATAACCTACCTGATTGTGATGTATAATCTTTTCTATATGCTGTTGAATACTGTTAGCAAGTATCTTGCTGAGAATTTTTGCATGTATATTCAACAGAGATATAGGTCTGTAGTTTTCCTTTTTTGTTATATCCTTATCTGTTTCAGGAATGAGGGTGATGGAGGCTTCATAGAATGAATTTGGAAGGGTTTCTTACTTTTGGCTCTCTAGAAACAGTTTTAGTAGAATGGGGGTTATCTCTCCTTTAAAAGTTTCATAGAATTCAACAATGAAGCCATCGGGACATGAACTTTTCTTTGTTGGGAGGTTATTTATAACAGATTCAATCTCATTGCTTTTTATGGGTCTAGTCAGGCTTTCTGTGCCCTCCAGAGTCAATCATGGTAGATTATATATGTCCAGAAATTTGTCCATATCATTCAGATTTTTTTGTTTGTTGGCATATAGTCGCTCATAGTATCCTCTAATGATGTTTTTTATTTTGATTATGTCTGTTGTAATGTTCCCTGATTCATT
>NW_006202168.1:0-704 GCF_000334495.1 Tupaia belangeri chinensis
GTAGAAGTATCTAATAAGGACATAGAAAATCCATTCCATTAAACAATTGCAGAAAAGTGTCCAAATCTAGAAAAATAGTCAGACACCCAGATCCAAGAAATACAAACGACTTCAAATAGAATCAACCTAAGGAGATCCTCTCCATATCACATCATAGCCAAATTGATCAAAAGCAAAGATAAGGAAGACAAGATTCTAAAAATGGCAAGACAGAAACATCAAGTTACTTGCAAAGGTTATTCCATTAGGCTAACATTGGACTTTTCAACTGAAACAATGTAAGCAAAGAGAGAATGGGAAGACATTTTTAATATATTAAAAGAAAAATAATTTTAATCAAAAAATATTATACCCAGAAAGAAATTCCTTCATGTGGAAAGAACAAATAACATCATTCTTACATAAACAAAAACTGAAAGAATTCACCAACACTAGACCAGTTCTTCAAGAAGTACTGAAGGGAGTGCTATACCAGGAAAACTGAAGTGAGACAAGCAGAAAGAGAGAGAAAAAATATTGCTAACAAAATGGCAAGGTTATGTTTCTAAATGTTGATAATAAAATTGACTGTTAATGGATTAAAATCTCCAATTAAAAGACATAGACTGACTGAATGGGAAAAAAAAAAAAAGCCTTCTCTACAGTGCCTAAAAGAAACACACCTCATGGTGAATGGAAAAAAGACATTCCAAGCAAATAGAAAT
>NW_006202169.1:0-479 GCF_000334495.1 Tupaia belangeri chinensis
GAATTGTAAAAGAGTGGTCAAATCTTGAAATAGTTAATGTGTACAGACCAGAATGAGAAAATACAGAACGTGTGTTCATTCTTCCCTGAAAACAGGAATGTGTGACCACAGCAGCAGGATCAAGATTTTGACATGTTCCCTAAACATATCTCCCGTCTTACTGCTAACTCAGCAGCTGCAAAATCTTTAGCAAATGCTCTGGTGCCTTCTTCCTTAATAAATATATGGAGAATGAGCCAGTCTGGCTGGTAGCCTTCTTAGAATGCAAGTCCAATGGCCTCCCTGTTAAAAATCATGGCTTGATATAGTTTCTATGCCTTTGAATCTGTAGAGGCTTGCTTTGTGACCTATGATGTGGTCAATCTTCAAGAAGCTTCCAGTCAGTCCAGTGGGAAAAGAAAAACCTCTTCAGCAAATGGTGCTGGAAAAACTGAATTTCCACTTGCAAAAAGATTAATCTGAATCCCTACCTCTCACCT
>NW_006202170.1:0-448 GCF_000334495.1 Tupaia belangeri chinensis
TACCTCTCTGGTCAAATTAAAATAAATAAATAAAGTTAAATAAAATAATTCTTAAAAAAGTATTAATCTTAATTAAATCCCACCAATATCATGTTCTCTTGATTACTGATGTTTCATAGCAGGTCTTGAAATAAAACTCGTCTCCCAAATTTGTTCTTGTTATTCAAAATTGGATAATGATTCTACTAATAGGTCTTATGTCTTTTCCTACTATTTTGAAAATGGACATGTCAATTAAAAATAAACCTATAGGGACCAGCATTTAGCGTAATGGCTATGTCGCTGGACTCCCACATAGTCGCCCGTGGTTCACGTCCCAGACCCAGTGGCTTAAAACTCACGCCAGGCGCGTGTGCATGCATGCCCAAGATCCCGAGAGGAGAATGGAGGAGAAGGAATTGCGGCATGACCATCCCCCCTGGGGGGTGATTTCTCGCTTTCTGTCTCT
>NW_006202170.1:825-1323 GCF_000334495.1 Tupaia belangeri chinensis
CCTCAGCTCCTTGCCAGGTGGGCATCTCCTTAGAGGACTGTCCACTCAGCATGGGAGGTGACTGGCCTGAGACTCTGAGAGAGCGCACAAGCAGGACTCCCAGTGCCTTTCGTCTGAGGCTGTACATGTCACCTCCACTTTGTTCTCGTTATTAGAAGCCTGTTAGTAAGTCCAGCCACACTCCTGGGAGGGGAATTAGTCACCTCTTGAGCATCAGGAATCTGTGGACATCTGAACACCCCCACATCCACTTCTGACCACAGTCACTTGTACCTTCTCCACCCGCACTACAAATTTCCTTCCAGCCGTAGCCTCCAAAAGCCTTGTTGGGCACGTAATCAATGTGAAGTCCAGACTCATCTGAATGAGCTCCAGGCACCGATGAGGGTCCTTCACTACCTTTATTTACGTCCTTTCATACAGTTCGTAGCCGGTCACCCTCCTGATCTGAGGGCTGTGGACTGCAAAGAGAAGCGCTCCTTTCGCAGTGCACCAGGT
>NW_006202171.1:0-1141 GCF_000334495.1 Tupaia belangeri chinensis
ATGCATTCACATGCACTGGCATGAATTTAAGCCACTGGGTTCGGAACTCGAACCAAGATAAATTATATGTGGTTCCAGTAGTTAATCCACTATGCCATCATCTGCTGGTCCCATCATTATATTAATTTTAATCTCCCATATTCTGGGATATGTCAGAGCTGACATGCCAGGTGATAGAAAGTGTCACATATGTCAGAGCTGACATGCCAGAATAGTGCGTTGATATCCCTGCTGATATTGAAGATGACCATTGTATTTTCAAATGTTCATATTTCTGATGTTAAAGTAGATGTCATTACAAAAAATGTTAAGTATTCTAATGTAGTTCCTCCATATTGTCACATGGCTACACAGTCTAAGAAGATATACATATTCTTAAAATTGGTTCCCACTTAAGGGTTAGACTTTAGACAATTCTCATTAATAAAACAAAAACAAAAACAAAACCCATCCTCTGGATGATTTCCAAGATTTATTACATAGGGAAACCACATCTCATGAAATAAAAAATTCCACCCACCCACATACAGAGGTTCTTGTGAGATTGTTCATGATCCATCAAGGACCCTTGGCCACAGCAAAAAATGAAGAAGCTGTCAGAGTGAGTGATGATGTCAATAGGTCAGTGTTTATTCCATCTCCTGGAACATACCCTTGGAGTCAGGAAGTCTCAGATTTGTCACAGAGGAGTATCATTCCTACCCACATGGCTATTCCTATTTATGTTGTCACCCTGTTCTCACAACCATCTCACAGCTCATATGAACCCCTTCTATGTAAGCAGGGGTAAGCCATGGATTCCTTATGAAATCTGCCATGACCTATAAGAACCCCTAAGAGGTGAGTGACATGAGACTCTAAGAAGCTTCAGAAGATACATTTCAAATTTAGGAGCAATTACTCCACTTGAAGACAATAGCACAACAGAATATAAAACCTACATTAAACCTTTAGGAGTAATGGTTTTATTTGGACTTAGCCAAATTCTTCATTTTCAGCAGGGTTATGTCATAATTTGTCTTTCTATCTTCTCCCTAAGCAGAAAGAAACAGTTATCTGAGTCTTCTCTCTGGACAGAACAAAGACCATGCCTGTTTGGAAAGAGAAGGTAGAACTCCTCTTGGCATTACGCTGATGCACA
>NW_006202172.1:0-1461 GCF_000334495.1 Tupaia belangeri chinensis
ATTACGCTAACTGCTGGTCCCAGATTTCCTCCTTTCAATAGGCCTAGAAAAAAAAATACAGTTTAGGCTTTCATTGCCACTTCTCCCAAATATCTATCACCACGAAGAGTACAGTAACTTCATAATTGGTCTCTCTGCTTCTATTTTACCCATCTCTAAGGGTCTTCTACCCACCTCCCAGTCAGCACTCACTACCTGCTTTCCAGCCAGGATCTTCCTCCGAGTAAACCAAATAAAATGATTTCACTATTCAATGGGTTCTTTCTTAGAGAAAAATTCAACGTCCTTCTCATGACCTGTAGGTTCCTAAATGATCGGCCCGTCCCCCTGTGACCTTACATCCTATTCCTCTTTAAGTCATTAGTTCCATTCCCTCTCACCAGCCTTCTGTTTATTGCACATCGAATGTGCCTCCACCTCAGACCGTGTCACTTACAGCTACCTTGGCCTGAAACTGTCTTCCCTTAGATAGCTGTAGAGCGTGACTCATGTCCTCATTTTTATTTCAAGTTCGTACTCAAATGTCATGCTAGTTTGTTCACAGCACTAAAAGCAGTGTGAGGCACATAGTAACAGTGCAATAAAGATGTGTGGGGGGCCAGCAGTTGGCATAGTGGTTAAGATACTAGACTTGCATGTGACTGTCCATGGTTCAAGTCCTGGACCGGACAACTTAAAACACACTGGGCACATGTGTGTGCGTGCCCAAAATCCTGAGAGGAGGATGGAAGAGAACAGATTGTGGCATGGTCATCCCCCTGGTGGGGGAACCCCCTTAGAATTATAATCTAAGTTTTATTTCATTTTATTAGTGTTAAAATAAACTCACTTATAAAACAAGGCCATGGTGAAAACAAGCGGCAAATAATGCCACAGGCAGTTTCTTGAATTGCTTAACTATAAGCCAGTGACATAGGCTATGTCTGTCTTCAGCACAGGGTGGATGTGGACCTCATTCAGAGAGAACAAAGAGAACAGTTTTCTCTGGAATAACAAGTCTAATTTGGGGTTCAATTTACACACTCCAAGGAAAATGAAGCTTTCAGCAATTCTTCAAAAGAATGCTTTTCCTGAATCACCCGGGTAGGTTATTTATGCTGCCTGCACTAATGACCAAATGTAGGGTTACCAGAAAAGTCATGACACATTTTTCCATAGAAAAACATAGAAAAAGATACGTCATGACTTTTCCAATGACCCAATAGTTGAGCAATCCTTTCTTTCTACCATTTAGCTCTTAGAAATTAACTCCTACTGTTCCTTTTTTTAATAGGAGATGTAAAAACAAAATTCTGTGACCCATCACATCAAAAAGCTACTTATTATTTCTAAAAATTTTAGGTTTTTGCCACAGGATGCATGCACTCACCAGAGAGAGAGAGAGACAGAGAAAGTGAGAAAGCATCCCCCAAGGGGGATGGTCATACCATAATCCATTCTCCCCTTGGGATTTTGGGCATG
>NW_006202173.1:0-718 GCF_000334495.1 Tupaia belangeri chinensis
TTCACAGGAAATGGATAAGATATTGTTCTCTTCATCTCCAAAATTATATCACTTTGCAAGCACGTAAAAAATCAGTCAAATCTCTTGTTAGTAATCAGAATTAGATAACTAATACTTGTTACTTATCTATCATAAATGAATGTACTAAAATGATGAAATGTACTCCCTTCTACAAGACGCCAATCTTGCACCTTTCTGAATATAATCAAAACATAAGGAGTGGTTGAAACTGAATTGTCTTTATAACTTGGTCTCATGGAATTGACCTACTGGGCCAACCCAGAGGAATGCACATCCCTCCACTTGAACATCACTAGTTTGGAGCGCTAATTCCTAAACATGCTCTACTGATTCTGTTGATCAATAAGCTAACCTTTATTGTAGGCTTCAAGCAATGTATGTACAGTCCAGATTTCTGTATTTGTGAAAAGGAGTCTGCATTGATTTTTAATGTTTTATGAATGCTTTTTTCCTATCATATAAAACCTAACTCTATGCTCATGGCCTCATGGACCACTCTGCATCTGGCCATCAGCGGGAACATTATTCCCCCAATGTAGATAAACGTGTCTTGTCCTGCTGGAGCTGTGGTATGTTTTGGGGTCGTATAAACATATGGGCAAGTCCTCTCAGACTGGGGCTTCCTCAGAACATGTGCTGGCCAGGGTGAACAACACATATGAAAATTGATCTCCCTCTGCCTTTTGTGTATGTAAGT
>NW_006202174.1:0-3555 GCF_000334495.1 Tupaia belangeri chinensis
TATAAGTATTGAAAGTTGAAGACTTTCAGAGCATGTTTATACTATGGTGGTTTAGTCTTGCTAGTCTTGATTCTGACAAATCAATAGCTAATTCTCTGGGGAAAACATAATTTGCAGATTAGAGTGTTTGACCTTTCATTTTTCAAAATCTTTAGAGACATTGCTTTCATTGTTAATGCTGGTAGGTTTGGGACCCTATCCAGGTATATAAAGAAGACATTGAGAATACAAGCATCAGGCAAGGAGTTGAGAAATCTATGTTCTAGACTCTACTTTACCTAATCTTTCTAAGCCTCATCTCACCCAACAGCATTAAAATGTGTGCCCCAACTATGTCACATACCTGTTGTGAAGAATAGACTGGATAATGTATACAAAAGTGTTTTATTTATCTATTTTTGGAGAGGTTTTTGCTATAGGGTGCATGTGCTCGACAGAGAGAGACAGAGAGACAGAAAGAGAGAAATCATCCCCCAGGGGGGATGGCTATGCCACAATCCCTTCTCCATTCTCCTCTGGAGATCTTGGGCACGCATGCACATGCACCAGGCGTGAGTTTAAGCCACCAGGTCTGGGACTCGAACTGTGGTTCACTTCATGGAAGTCCAACAACATAGCCATTACACCATCTGCTGGTCCCAGCAAAAGTGTTTTAGAAAGCAATTACTAAAGCAAAAACATGTGTCAGAAGTAAATGATAGTATTGGGCCATAAAAACACGTCATGACTTTTCCGATGATCTAATATTATAGACCAGGGTAGACAAATTGGCCTGAGGGCCAAATCTAAGTTGCCATTTGCTTTTGTAAACAAAGTTCTATTGGATCACAGCCACTTCCGTTTACATATATCGTCAATGGCTACTCTCTTGCTACAGTGGAAGAACCGAGTAGTTGTGACAGAAACCACATGACCTACTGAGCCTGGGGCTCTTTGCAGTAAAACTCTGCTGACCCCTGTTAGATATCATAGACTATTTGGTTGGAAGTTTCAAATGTCTCATTGTGGATGGAGTGAAGAACTCAGTGAATGCCTATTTCATAGAAGGAAGACATAAGAAGAGAAATAAGCATCTAATGTGGGCTTTTAGGAAGAAGTTGCAGTCCATCTGCAGTTGATGAGAGAAAACTCTTTCATGAAGAACAGCAGCTGATGAATGAAGAAATAATGAGAGAATTAGAAAAATCTCCATTTTATAGTTCCTATGAAATAATTGGCACAGGCAAGAATTGTCAGTGGGTATTAAAACTTTTGCATGGTGTCATTGGGCCAAAATACTCACTGCATGAAAGCATGATATCACAGTATACTTGCTAATTATAAAAAGGAAAAACATAATCTTTATTGGGGAGCAGTCTGCTGGACCTTTCTGTATCCATGTAATTAGACTCATCATCATTAAGAGTGTTGATGGGTGGACATGATGTGCCTCCTAAGGGGATGCAGGACTTTGAAATACCATCATCTATGAAATGTTCTTGTCAAAACATGTGAGGTAATTTTAATCAAGAAGTAGACATAATGTCTACTATGTAGGAAACACTGAGAATAAAGGAATCCATTAAATGACATTGAAAGGAAACATACAATTCCCAAACCAAAACATGAGAGACCCTTCTAGATTATTAGAGACTAACAACCACATGTCGTGTGGAAACTTCGATTGGGTTCAGCTTGAAAAAGGAAAGCTTTAAGTTGTTAAGGGCTGGGACCAGCAGATGGCATAATGGTTATATAGCTGGACTCCCACGTAGTCAACCATGTTTTGCGTCCTGGGCCCCGTGGCTTAAAAAATTCATGCTGGGCGTGTGTGTATGTGTGCCAAAAATCTTAAGAGGAGAATAGAAGAGAAGGCATTGCAGCATGGCCATCCCTCCTGGGGGAGGGTGGTGTGTGATTTTTTTGCTTTCTGTCTCTGTCTCTCTTTCTCTCTGCCTGGTGAGTGCACATGCCGTATAACAAAAATCTGTCTTAAAAAATAAATTAATAAAAAAAGGAAAAGATATTAAGGGCCAACTAGAGAGTGTGAGTCTGGAACTGGATATTGGATATTATTAGAGAATTACTATTAATTGATAATATCTTGTTAATATGATAATGATATATATATATATATATCTTACATGCTAAATTGTTTTGGGTTACTTACAAATGCTTGGGACAAATATACACAAACACATGTAGAAAACATGGCAAAATACTAACAGTTCAAATCAATTAATGACCGTTTATTTTACTAGTGATTTAACATTTTTGTTTGGACACTTCCAAAACAAAAACTTGGGAAGCAAAATCCAACCAGCAGTTATTGTTGACGGCAAAAAGACCCAGGGAATTGACAGGTAGTAGAAGGAAGATGTGGACTTCTTGGCCATTTAGTTTGGAATGCCAAGGAGCACTGTTCTCTTTGGTGTTCCCTGTCCAACCCCTCGGGTGAAAGAACTAGAGATAAAAGTCTCTTTTTATGATTTTTCCCCCCTGTGGATATTCTTTACTGATGATGATTCATCTTTTAGCCTGGCAACCTTCCCGAACAATATCTTTCCTTTATAAAATTTCATCTTACTAGTTGGCACCCATCATTCTAGAGTGTCAAAATCTGTAGCATTTTGATTGGCTCATTCAACCTACTGATTGTCTTGTGCAGTTTTGTGATACATGAATGGTTAATGAGCTCACTTTCTATGTCTTCATCCAAGTAGGTATTGAAGATACAGAATATTGGGACCAGCAGTTAGCGTAATGGCTATGTCGTTGGACTGCCACGTAGTCGACTGTGGTTCGAGTCCCGGACCCAGTGGCTTAAGCTCACGCCAGGTGTGTGTGCACGCATGCCCAAGATCCTGAGAGGAGAATGGAGGAGAAGGGATTGCAGTGTGGCCATCTCCCCTGGGGGGGGGTGATTTCTCGCTTTCTGTCTCTCTTTCTCTCTTGGTCTGTCTGGCAAGCACATGTGCCCTATGGCAAAAACCTCTCCAAAAAAAAAAAAAAAAGATATAGAATATCAACCCCTCATTGCTTCCAACTGGCTGAAGACAAAGCCTTGTAGCATTTTAGTACCTACTCCCTTCCAGACTGAGATGGCCTTGCTCACCAGCCCTATTGGACATTCAGTGGTGAACACCAGCCTGCCCTGGAACCCCTTGTGCGCCAGCCTCTCGGCCACAACATTTTTCTAGCTACCGCTGCGGTGACCTGCCCAGCATGGACTTCCACTGGCTCTATGCAGGTGCATCCTGAGGACATTCTCTCATGCCTGTGAAGGGCCCTCTCATCTGTCCAGAGGTTATTCCTGTTGACACTGAGGCATGAGATACCCTAGGACCACAATCCTGCCTGTTCATGCTCAGCCAGGAAATGTGAGGTTTTCTGTCCTGTGAAGCAAATCTTCAAACAAAGGGAGACTGAAACCTGCAGATGAATTCTTTGCTCTTTCTCCCTCTGAGCAGACTGTGTGAGTTGCATCTGATTAGCAGTTGATGGCACTTACGGGAGAGGCCGTGCTGGTTTTCCTTCTGTCCTCTACTCCATCCCTGTTTTGGTCACTTCTCTTTC
>NW_006202174.1:3586-9492 GCF_000334495.1 Tupaia belangeri chinensis
TTTGCCCTAGCCTCTGCTTTCTAGAAAAGCAAAGATGGGCTCCTTCTGCCACAAATCTGTCTGTCTCCAACATGTCTGTAGGAAGTGACAAAGAGAGATAGTACCATAACCTAGTGCTTATTGAGCCAGATCCCACCTGGCCAACTGCAGTTTGAATCCTGGTCTTGGAAGCTTGAAAAACATACCAGGTGTGTCTGCATGCATTTCCCCAAATCCTGAGAGGATGAAGAAATGGAGGAGAAGGGATTGTGGTGTGACCATGCCCTACTGCAGGAGCTTTTTCCTCACTCTGTCTCCTCTTCTCTGTTTCAGTCTTTCCTTGGTGAGCGCATGCACCCTCTTCACAAAACAAAAAAGAAAGTGGTAAAGGACCACCAGGTGCCTTTCTCAAATCTAGGCCTCCTGTGTTTGCGTTCTCCTGAGTTACTCATCCAGTCATCTTCAGAGCATTCTCACGTGTATCAGGAACACATTTAATATAATGGGATCAACCATAATAAATTTAAATTAATTTTGCCATATGTAAATTATACAAAGTCAAAATGTTTTTGGAAACGATATTGCCATGGGGATATCTTTTTTCCACTTTGAAGAGCAACAGACAAGTGTTTCGTCTACACTCAGTGGCTTACGATTAACTATGTATGCACAGAAGTGCTATTTAAGTTTTTTCCTGTTCCTCATTCCTACCATTGATTATTTTACACATCCCTATATTCTCTTTTTCTGTCCGTTAAAACATTACTAGAAGTCAAGAAATATGCTTATGGACTTGTATAATGATTATAAATTCTTTGAAGTCATTACTTTTTCAAATATACACAGACATACAGACATGAGGCTCTTCAAAAATTTTATGGAAAATGAATATTATGAAAAATTTGGCATGGCTTTCAAAATGGTTTGCAACCAAATAAACTTTAATTTCACTTTTTTTCCACAGCTTTTTAAGTACCTTCATATAGTTGTATATACGTATATAAAATGCATACTTAACATGTAGAATTACGTTGGGTCACTGGAAGGCAGTATTGGGGTAGTGGTTATGAGTATTCATTTTAAGAAGGGTATCACACTTGTTCTTTGCCATTAAGTATCTTTCTCACTTTAGTAACTTATGATGTTTAATCTCTTTGTGCCTCAGTTTCCTCATCTATATAATTAGCATAAGTACTACTAGTACTTATAAGATTATTGTGAATGTCACATGAATTACATATGTATATCATTATGAAAGTGCCTGACAATTGGTGACTACTCACTGAATTTGAACTGATATTATAATTGTGTTTATTAATTATTATTAAAATTATTAGTATTACCACCACAAGAATGATTTAAAAAAAAAAAGAAAAAGTTTTTGCTGTAGTGCACATGTGCTTAGCAGAGAACAGGGATATACAGAGAGAGGGAAAGTGATAAATCACCTCCAGGAGCTGGCCATACTGTAATCCCTTCCCCTCCATTCTTTTTCTGGGGTTTTGGGCAAGCACATACATGCGTCTGGCATAATTTTCAAGCCACCAAGTCCTGGACTCAAATCATAATTGGCCATGTGAGAGTTCAGTGGCTTAACCACTACGTCACCTGCTGGTCCTGAATGACTCCTCTTTTGGCAGCTGTTTTCCCTTTAGCCATACTCTAGGATTTATCTATAGCTGAGATGTAAGCAAAAATTGTTCCTCAGTAGCTAAAGTGGGTATTGAAGTTACAGCACTAAATGCAAGCTCCTTATTTAGAGCTTGATTCAGAGTAGTTACACTTATGCCTCATTCATGATAACAAGTTTTTGATCTGTTTTTCTCAGTCGTAGATAATTGGAAATTTATTAGCAATCATGGGAATAAGGTTATTGTTACTAGGATGTACTGACAGAAAGCTTTGCAGTAACAGGTGTCAATGAACCATAAAGTGGAAAACAGTACAGTAGAAAGTCACAAGACCCCTAAAGCGTGATGGCTATGCATGTTAATTCATTCCACAAATAATTATTAAGCACTTACTTTGTGCCAGGCAATGTTCTAGACTAAGAGACCGCAAAGAGGAATGGGATTCTCAAGGCCTTGGCTCTCAGGAGAATATAAATTCCATGGTAGGGGGTGAGAAGAATAAGTAAATATATCTAATAAAGAAAACATATAAGGTCATGAGGTAGGGAGCACCCGAGGTAGCAGAGGGGTACTTAGGAAATGACTAGGCTGAGAACTGAAGGATGAAAAGAAAACAGCATAACTGAACAACTCCCTGTGGAGGAGAAGGCAAGCATGAGTTAGTGGATTCAGATAATAGAAAGAAGGCCAGAGAAACTAGAATGCGGTTGACCCAGGGCAAGGGCGGAAAGGAGTATGGGCAGTAGATGATGCAAGCTAATATTGGAGCAGTAGGTAGGGGCAAGTTCACGTGGGGTCCTGAAGATTGTGGTAAGGATATGGAATTTTATGAAGGAGAGTTAAAGGGACCAGCGGTTGGCGTAATGGCTATGTTGCTGGACTCCCATGCAGTGATTGCCACTGCTAGACACAGAATGAATTGGAAGGGGGAAAAATTGAAAACATCAATTAGGAGACTATTGCAGCAGTATAATTGAGAGACGATAGTTTGGAATAAGACGCAGGTAGCAGAAAGAGAGAAGGGGTATGTTTGAGACATATTTTAGAGATAGACTTTTCAAGATTTTGGAGGAATTGGGAAGGCACAGTGGGTGGGGAGGTACTTGGAATAAAAGCAAACTCATTCCTTTGAATAGCTAGCCGATAGTGGCACCATTTCTTGTGATAAAGAGGACAACGATGGAATGAACTGAGGGCTGGTTTCCACAATGCCCCTTGGGCCGTATTTGGTTTGGGAGGTGATTTATTTGACAGTCACATAGAAGAGCCAGGCATGTGTCCACGCAGTTTCGAGGAAAAAGAATGAAGGGCCAACACTTTGTATATCTCAAGAACCTCTGAGGGCTGATACATGGGAGAATGTCAGAATTTAATGAGACTATAAGCGTTTTGAAATATTGTTGAAGGCTGATACAGGTAAATTTTGAATACATCCACCCCCTATCTAGGACAAAGCTGGTTTTAGTGTTAATAGAGTCCTATTAAAGGTCTCTCTAAATAAGATAGGCATCTTTTATTAAGAAGATGAGGGAGGGGGATCTCATTTCCTTTTTTATGGGTACACTTCAGTTCATTCTGGGCTCGCTCATATTTACTAAAATTGTCTTTCTACGAGCCTCTCCACAAGTTCTTTCCCGTTTGTGCCTTCCTTTTTCTATCTGAAGGACAAAGGCAAATGAGCTCAACAGTCTCTGATGCTAATTTTTTTTTTTGTAGAATACTGAGTTTCAAGGCCCCAATAGGCTGAACAGGGGCTCAGAAAGGCTAAAACATTTAAGGTGTTGCAAAGCTGTGAGTGTTATTTTGTACACTGAACCAAGGTGGATAAAGGCTAGAATGCCAAGGTCATTTGGCCCTGGGCCAGGGATATTGAGTTCCATGTTAGGTGTGGGAGGGTAGAGATGCATCTTTAGTCACAGTGAAGCAGCAGGGGACATCTCAGTCACATTAATTAACCAAGCTACTCCAGAACCTTCTCTTGATCTGTGACATCTTTGATCCTGAAAAGGATTTTATCTTGTTTTTCCTCTCTTTTTTTTTCAAATTGAAATTTTATGTGAAATTAGTTTCTGAACAAGCAAACTCTGCCTTCCTTTCCCCACAATCGCCCTGTCAGGACTGCCCACTAATTTATTTTGCTGGCAGGAAGAGCAATTTTATTGACTTTCACCATGTGTGGGACTCCATGGTGGTTTTGTTCAAGCTCTTTGGTAGAAGGGCCTGCTGAATTTGCAAAGATGTCATTATTTACTCTCTCAATATTCTCTAACAGTGGCAGTTAACATTGCTTGTTTGAAATAAAGGCATTGAATTTGAGACACAGAGAGCTTTCTGTAGGATATTATCAACAGTCAATGTTTATTGTTTTCCCCCTCGATTTCTTCTTCACCAACTTGAGTCACGTGTTAACCTTTTGCCAAATATTGACTATTCCTGTCAAATGGAGCACGCTGCCTTTTGTTGAAAACTCATTGAATTGATCGTATCAGAAACGAAGGGCAGAATGAAGTTTGCGTGATTAAAATAAGTCACAAGTTCTTGATGTAAGTCCTCAAATGCTGGAGAAAGAGAGGTGAGTTCAAGTCTCAGCTCTGGCCAGAGAAGATCAATATCTTTTTGTAACTAGACAACTGAGCTGAGAGTTTGCGGCACAGGTTTTAAAAATAGCATAAACGAGACAGTTTATTTGGGAAAAATCATACAATTTTATTTTTCGGGAGACAGTTTCCAGGGAAAACTGGAATGATAAGCCTATTGTAAGGTTACCTGGTCTACATTTTCTTTTCTTTCTTCTCTTTTTTATGTTTTTTGTCACAGGGTGCATGTGCTTGCCAAAGAGAGACAGAGACAGAGAAAGACGAGAAGTCCCCCCCCCACCTCCCTGAGCAGGCAGGGGATGGCCACGCTGCAATCCCTTCTCCTCAATTCTCCTCTCAGGATTTTGGCCATGCATGCACACACACCCAGTGTGATTTTCAATCTACCAGGTCCAAGACTTGAACTGCGATTGGCCATGTGGGAGTCTAGAACCTTAACCACTGCATCTGTTGGTCCCAACCTGGTCCACATTTTATAAACCCTACTCACTCTTCCAGTACTGGTGTACCCCTAGCCAAGACTGCCCCAATTTTTAAAAAATAAATGCTTAATCTGCTTTCAGTGTTTGTACTCTTAGTGTATTTTAGACGAAGAGAGGCAGTGTGTCTGATTTTTATCTCCTTCTACTGCTTTTAAGTGCAGACTTCTTTAAGTTTTAGCTTTCCCACTCACAAAACTGGTATGATTTCTCCCTCATTGTGACAGTTAAATACCAATAGTAAGCACCAAACACTAAAGGGTGCACGACTTTTGAGGTGGTTCGGGTCTCTCTTGGATGAATGGTTCATTTCTTCCTAGATGTAGGGTTCTAGGCAAGTTATTTTATCTCCCTGGGCCTCAGTTTACTCCTAGGTATAAGCGAGATCATTTTTATGTTGGAGGTGGTTGTAAATGAGATACGGAAAACATTTTGCCTGGTATGTGGTCCCTAGAACAGACATAATATGCCCCAGTTTCTATCATTGCAGCCTTATATATACTAAACTGGAGCTCTACAACAGCTTATATATTTATTTTATTTTATTTTAGTCATAAGGTGATAATAATATTAGAATGCTTCATCAAATCCCCTATCCTATATGTATATGATATACATATAGATATGTATGTATGTATGTATTTGTTGTTGTTAATCTTCCCAAAACTGCAGAATCATGGGCTACTTCCCATGGCCAAAGGTGAAAAAAATGAAGCTAAAGTTACATGGCTGCATAATGAAAATAAAACTAGAGGAAATCTGGGCTTCAAACTCAAGTCATTTTGATGCCAAAATCTATTCTGATGCCTCACTTGGAATGCTGTGTGTCTCATTTTCAGGGAAAAATAAGACACTGCCTAAGATACTTGGAAAACCATACCTCTATGGGGAGGATATGGAGAATGGTGAGCTGTGGTTTTACATAGGGGGAGAATGAGCTCTCTGCATGCTCTACTTGTGAACCACAAGAACAAGATGGAGGGTGGAGAATGGTGTTTAATATTCAGTGTTAAACAGGGCATGATACCAATGAATCTAGAGATCCTGGGCATGAGCTTTAAGCAGAGTCCTGAGCCCACCCAATATTGGCAACTATTAAGACTTTAGATGCTCAATCACGGAGCAGTCCAGAAAGTTTCAAGAGACAGAACAATGGCAGTTAGGGTTAGAGACACCTGGAGGGATCAGGACAACCATTTTCCAACTAGAGTAGAGCATTT
>NW_006202174.1:10661-35145 GCF_000334495.1 Tupaia belangeri chinensis
GGACTGCCCACTAATTTATTTTGCTGGCAGGAAGAGCAATTTTATTGACTTTCACCATGTGTGGGACTCCATGGTGGTTTTGTTCAAGCTCTTTGGTAGAAGGGCCTGCTGAATTTGCAAAGATGTCATTATTTACTCTCTCAATATTCTCTAACAGTGGCAGTTAACATTGCTTGTTTGAAATAAAGGCATTGAATTTGAGACACAGAGAGCTTTCTGTAGGATATTATCAACAGTCAATGTTTATTGTTTTCCCCCTCGATTTCTTCTTCACCAACTTGAGTCACGTGTTAACCTTTTGCCAAATATTGACTATTCCTGTCAAATGGAGCACGCTGCCTTTTGTTGAAAACTCATTGAATTGATCGTATCAGAAACGAAGGGCAGAATGAAGTTTGCGTGATTAAAATAAGTCACAAGTTCTTGATGTAAGTCCTCAAATGCTGGAGAAAGAGAGGTGAGTTCAAGTCTCAGCTCTGGCCAGAGAAGATCAATATCTTTTTGTAACTAGACAACTGAGCTGAGAGTTTGCGGCACAGGTTTTAAAAATAGCATAAACGAGACAGTTTATTTGGGAAAAATCATACAATTTTATTTTTCGGGAGACAGTTTCCAGGGAAAACTGGAATGATAAGCCTATTGTAAGGTTACCTGGTCTACATTTTCTTTTCTTTCTTCTCTTTTTTATGTTTTTTGTCACAGGGTGCATGTGCTTGCCAAAGAGAGACAGAGACAGAGAAAGACGAGAAGTCCCCCCCCCACCTCCCTGAGCAGGCAGGGGATGGCCACGCTGCAATCCCTTCTCCTCAATTCTCCTCTCAGGATTTTGGCCATGCATGCACACACACCCAGTGTGATTTTCAATCTACCAGGTCCAAGACTTGAACTGCGATTGGCCATGTGGGAGTCTAGAACCTTAACCACTGCATCTGTTGGTCCCAACCTGGTCCACATTTTATAAACCCTACTCACTCTTCCAGTACTGGTGTACCCCTAGCCAAGACTGCCCCAATTTTTAAAAAATAAATGCTTAATCTGCTTTCAGTGTTTGTACTCTTAGTGTATTTTAGACAAAGAGAGGCAGTGTGTCTGATTTTTATCTCCTTCTACTGCTTTTAAGTGCAGACTTCTTTAAGTTTTAGCTTTCCCACTCACAAAACTGGTATGATTTCTCCCTCATTGTGACAGTTAAATACCAATAGTAAGCACCAAACACTAAAGGGTGCACGACTTTTGAGGTGGTTCGGGTCTCTCTTGGATGAATGGTTCATTTCTTCCTAGATGTAGGGTTCTAGGCAAGTTATTTTATCTCCCTGGGCCTCAGTTTACTCCTAGGTATAAGCGAGATCATTTTTATGTTGTAGGTGGTTGTAAATGAGATACGGAAAACATTTTGCCTGGTATGTGGTCCCTAGAACAGACATAATATGCCCCAGTTTCTATCATTGCAGCCTTATATATACTAAACTGGAGCTCTACAACAGCTTATATATTTATTTTATTTTATTTTAGTCATAAGGTGATAATAATATTAGAATGCTTCATCAAATCCCCTATCCTATATGTATATGATATACATATAGATATGTATGTATGTATGTATTTGTTGTTGTTAATCTTCCCAAAACTGCAGAATCATGGGCTACTTCCCATGGCCAAAGGTGAAAAAAATGAAGCTAAAGTTACATGGCTGCATAATGAAAATAAAACTAGAGGAAATCTGGGCTTCAAACTCAAGTCATTTTGATGCCAAAATCTATTCTGATGCCTCACTTGGAATGCTGTGTGTCTCATTTTCAGGGAAAAATAAGACACTGCCTAAGATACTTGGAAAACCATACCTCTATGGGGAGGATATGGAGAATGGTGAGCTGTGGTTTTACATAGGGGGAGAATGAGCTCTCTGCATGCTCTACTTGTGAACCACAAGAACAAGATGGAGGGTGGAGAATGGTGTTTAATATTCAGTGTTAAACAGGGCATGATACCAATGAATCTAGAGATCCTGGGCATGAGCTTTAAGCAGAGTCCTGAGCCCACCCAATATTGGCAACTATTAAGACTTTAGATGCTCAATCACGGAGCAGTCCAGAAAGTTTCAAGAGACAGAACAATGGCAGTTAGGGTTAGAGACACCTGGAGGGATCAGGACAACCATTTTCCAACTAGAGTAGAGCATTTGTTTTGTGCTTTTGCGTATTTTATGTCTGATCATGTGAATACACTTGCCCACCATCTGAACAGCAGCCTTGTCAGAGGAAGGAAAGCTGTTTTGAAGCACTACTGTGTTGCTTAACTTGCCAGGTGATGAGTTGCACACCTGCCCCTGTTTCTACAAAGCCTTGTTTGTTTGCTTTTTCTGCAGAAGGTGCAGGAAGACAAGTGACTCTGCATAGAGAATCTTTTGTCTGTCTCAGCTATTTTCTTGTTTTAAAGCCAATATCAGAAGAAGTCGCCCTTGGTTTTTTTCAGCATTGTTTACTTTCCAATATTTATTTGGAGTTATCTATCTTGCCCTACCCTGGAGTACTATTTTATAAAGGATAAGCAAGTTAGTTCCTTCAGCCTCTCTTAAACTTTAAATATGAGAAAAATTTCATATGTGTGTGTGGTTTTTCTCTATAATGGTTGAAGTTAAAGCCAAAAAGCTTCTCACACCTTCTAATTGTTTTCCCCATGAGTAATTTTTCCTCCAGATTCATGATTTTATAGAAAATGTTCTGTAAAACACATTCTTTTGTTTTTTTCAAATTAACAATAGGGCCAGCCAGGTGGTGTGATGGTCTCTGTGTCTGGATCCTACATGACCAACTGTGTGGTTTGAACCCAGGACCTGGTGGTGTAAAAACATGTGAGGTGTGTGTTGGGGGGGAGGAGGAGGGGGGCACCCCCAAAATCCTGAAAAGAGAATGGAGAAGAAGGAAGTGTAGTGTGACAATCCCTTCTGGGGCTTGCTTTCTCACTTTGTCTCTTTTTCTCCCTCTGTCTTTCTCCAGTGAGTGCACATGCCATATAGCAAACTATAAGCAAACAACAACAACAACAAAAACTAAGTCCCAGTGTCCTGTGTACTTTCTTGATAACTTAAGTGCTTGGTTAATTTTTAAATTCAGAAGGTGTTGAACCTGAGTGATTTGGTTTCCAGATCCTGCTTTTATCCCAATTCCTTTTCTAGCTAGAGAGAGGCTACAGGGAACTGCTACTCCATTTTGCTGTGCTCCCTCTTCCTTGTTTCTGGATTAGCTCTGGTCTGAGGGGATTGCTACAGGCTGGGGCACTTTTCTGGAGGTTTGGTGGGAATGACGGTATAGAGTATGAAGGAGATGTAGTCATCTATTTGTTCGTCTGGAAAGTTATGACACTTTTTTGGTTAGGAAAACATAGAAAAATAAGTCATGACTTTCCCAATGACGTAATACTTTCTATATATTTTCTATATAGTTTTCACTGATAAGTTCAATAAGATCTATAAACACATGATAAAATTTTTTTATGCATCTCTATCTTTCTCACTTGGCAGAAGGGTCACTCTATAGCTGATTTACCCAAACTTTCAGAGTATTCAGTGGTAAACCAGGATTTCATCTTTAATCTCAAAGATGATGCAGATATGAAATTTGTCTTCTTATAATAAATTTCTCATTGAAAGCTTTTCCTTCACCATTGACTTCTAGTTTTTTTTGGTGTCCCATTCCTTTCTCCAATCTAGTAGAAAGCTCATTTTTTGACATTTCCTCTGAAACAGTGTAGTTCTGGAAGGGGACCCTAGATTGATCTTCCCATCCAGTCTATGGGAGGGACTATAGGGTCAGCTCTTCTCTCATTATTACCCATTCTTCAACTGAACCAGATTATCTGAGGGAACTGGATTGAGATAGCCAAGACCACACAGAGAACATATGGGGTAGTATCAGAGAGGCGGACATATGGTGGCCCATTCAGTTTTTGTAGATACCTGGATTTTCAGTTAGCATTCATCTGGAAGGAAACAAACCTAGAAATGCCTCTAACCACTTGACTTTGGTTTTAAAACCAGACCCGAGCAATTGGCTACTCCATCATGTCTGGACTCAGAAGAAATGGGGCACAATATCTTATGCTTAACAGGCACTCATGCTTATTTGGCTACATTATTTGACAACGATTTCATGCTATGAATGTATAAGCAGAGGGATTTTACTGAAGTCTATTTCTAAGCCAGATAAAGCTGTTTACTGTTGGGAGAATATATTGGCATGAATAAAGGCACGTATTTGTTTACTCTCACCCTTTTAAAGGTGGAAGTACTTGGAATAGGAGCTAAGAGACTTGGTCCTCTGGAATGTTGATGAGAACTAAGAGCGTCATAGGTTTGAACTGCGTGCCGACATTTCATGGAAAATGTCATAAGGATCATTTTCTGGTTATAGAGGTCGAATGGGGATTTGACTAAAAGATGGAGAAGTCTGTTGTCTTTATAGGCAAAATGAATGTGTTAAGGTGCTAATGCTGAAAAATAATATAACGAAACAATGGTAAGAAATGAACATCATAGAAAAGGGGCAGGATCCAGCAGTTTTGGGATCACTATTTTTCAGGTGATCATCATGGGCTTGCTGATTGATCAGATGTGTTTGAGGAGTAGGAGAGGAGATATAATTTGAAAACCTAAGTGTGGGACCAGCAGAATGCATAATGCTTACATCACTGGACTCCTAGTCGACCACACTTCAAGTCCCAGACCCAGTGGCTTAGAACTCATTCCTGGCATGTGTGTATGGATGCCCAAAATCGTGAGAGGAAAATGGAGGAGAAGGGATTGTAGCATGGCCATCCCCCTGGGGAGTGATTTCTTGCTTTCTATCTCTCTGTCAGTCCGGCAAGCATGAGCACCATACAGCAAAAATCTCCCCCCATCCAAAAAAAAAAAGAGAGAGAGATAGAGAGAGAGAAAAGAAAAAGAAAAATGTAGGATTAATGAAAATCTGACTTGGAAGAATAAACTTGCAATGCCAAATTGAGGAAAAAAAGATGGCAAAGATGCTTCTAATAGGATATTGCCTCCATTCTCTCCACTAAAGAATCAGGAAAAACAAGCAGAGGCCAAAGTGGGAGGGCCACCCAGGCACTGTCTGTGGGAAGAAATCAGTTTACAGAGCACCTCAAAGGGCTGGTTCAGGCCAGGTTCAATGAGCAGTTGAGAGCTGAATTCAGAAGGAGTTGACTGATGCCCGTAAGAAGTTTCATGTTGTAGAAGACTTGGTGTTAGTCCCTGGAGCTGATTGTGAAGAGATTCCCCCCCCCCCCCCAGATATTTGGTGTGTGCCCCCCCCCCCCCCAGCTATTTCGGTGCTAGAAGTGATGTCAGGCTTGGGATGGGAAAACCTATAGCCTTGTTTTGGAAGGAGGCATTTGAAGGAAATACTGCGAACTACTGGTTAATATTAATGAAAATGTCATTAAATAAGTGGACATTTGGGCTATTTCTACCCTTAGTTGTACCATGCACCGGACTTCCAGGGCACTGTCATCTTCTATGTAGTGTGCTCCCTTTCCTGCCAGAGTAGGGCTATTTTCTTCATTCTCTTTCCTATGGACTCCTCTGTTTCCGAATCCCCCAGTTGCCTTCTCCTCTGGATCTGGGTACTATTCACTTTTTAGATACCCCAAACTCTTGAAGACCCCTCAATGGTCAGCTTGACCCATTCTTGTATAAATCGTATGCATTCTGCAGTACTATAAGAAAAGCTCTTTTGAAAGTAGAAAACGTTATTTAAATACAAAATTTAATAGATCATTTTTATTATCTATTCAAAATATGCTAGTCAAATGTACTTACTTTATCTCCATTCCTTCTCCATTCCATGATTCCTCTCTAATTTTATTGTAATTCCTTCATCACAGTAAACTGTGATGTTATATCTCCAATTTAAAGTCACAAATTTTAAAGCATGTTTTTTAATTGTCAGAGAGCACATGCTTTCATGAGAGAGAGAGAGAGGACTCCCTCCAATGGGGTACAGTCATGCCACAATCCCTCCTCCTCCATCCCATCAGAATTTGGGGCAGACATCAGATATACACACCAACTATGTTTTTCAAGCCACTGGGGCTGGGATTCCACTCATGGTCAATCATATGGGATCCAGATCTCAATGCACAGTGTTTAACCACTGCACTGTGGGGCCATCCCTAGAACAATTCTTGATTCATTATTTGTTTTAATGGACTGTATATAAACACAGCTTCTCTACTCCTACCTTCGGTGGTTTAACATGATTGTTAAATCACAAGGACACCGGAATCAAATGGCTGGGTTCAAATTCTGGCTCTGCCTCTTGCTAGCTATGTGTCTTTGGGCAAGTTTCTTTTCTCCCTCCATACCTCTTTTTTTTGTTCCATTGTACCATGAAGATAATAATAGTACACACCTCACAGGGAAGAATTATAGTGATTTAGGAGACAAAAAAAATATCTGGTTCATAATAAAGGTTCAATATATGTTAGCTATTGTTATTACCAGTATTAGAATCGCAGAATTCCTTTAGAACTATTGTTTTTTGTGTGTGATGTAATATTATAGAAATATCATCACACCTCAAAGGGAAGAATTGTAGTGATTTAGGAGACAAAAAAATATCTGATTCATAATAAAGGTTCAATATATGTTAGCTATTGTTATTACCAGTATTAGAATCGCAGAATTCCTTTAGAACTATTGTTTTTTGTGTGTGATGTAATATTATAGAAATATCATGAACTTAATACTGAGACAAACCTGGTTTTGAACACTGACTTTTTGCACTTACTAGCTATCTGACCATGGGTAGGTCACTCAACTTTTCTGAGCCTCAGTTGTACTCACCTGAAAATTAGTGCACATGAAACTTGCAGGCGACACGATTGGGGAGTTATGAATGGGTGGTATTCATTAGTCATCTAGCACAGTGCTTGGCGTGAGGTCACTTTCCCAGAAATGGTAACTACTTTATTGTTATTTATACCTCGTGTAGAAACATGAGTTTGAGATTGCCCATAGGTGAGAAACATCATTGAGATTCAAGGGCTAACATTTCCTGTCCCCCAGTTAGTCTTATTTTGAGTTTCTGCTCATTTGCACTACTGGCTCAAACTTCTTGTCCTTCCTTGACTTTGGCCTAATGTCTCCTCTCGCTTTTTTTTTTTTTTAAGAGAGATTTTTTGCGATAGGATACGTGCACTCGACAGAGAGACAGAGAGAGACAGAGAGATAGAAAGCAAGAAATCACCCCCCGTCCCAGGGGGATAGCCATGCCACAATCCGTTCTCCATTCTCCTCTCAGGATCTTGGGCATACATGCACACATGCCTGGTGTGAGTTTCAAGCTGCCAGGTCTGACACTCGAACTGTGGTCAACTATGTGGGAGTCCAGCAATGTATCCATTACATCATTTGCTCGGCCCTCCTCTTACCTTTTCAATCAGGATTTTTCCAGGTTCATCTGAACATCTGGATGTCTCGTGACCCTGCCAGTTCATCCTTGCTATGTACAGAACTGCACCTCTCTGGGTTCTACCCCAAGCATAGAACTTACCTACACATGTTACCTACACTTGCACTTCAACCATCTTCCAAACGGTCATTGTAATAATGACCTTATTAGATCTTTCTGAGCCCTAAAGGAGCGGAAGTAGGAAAAATCACCCACTATCCATGGGGTGCTCTGTTCTAAATTTTTTTTTTTCTTGGAAACAGACTCTGAGGTAGATTTACCTGTAGAAGGTGTTGGGGTGATCTCTGGAACAAGAACTATAAGGACATGAGGGTGACAGAACTGGGCAGAAGGTGAAGTTGAACTGCAATGCTAAGTTGTAACTAGACACAAGGAAAGTCAAGATTATCTGTCAGAATTATCCCAAGAGAACCCAGCCTTTGTTGTAACTTCCAGCCATTGGATGGGGAAGTCGTGTAACCTTGACTGAGGACAGTTCTTGGAAAGGAATGCAGCCATTAGCTCATGGCAGGTAGCACTTGTGACACCTGGGGGACTGGGCACCTCAGTCCTAGAAAGGATCTGGGAGCATACAGGCTCCTCTGTAGCTTAATAATCTTCAATTGCCTCTATTCTACTCTTTAGCATCCTTTTCCTTCCTCTTCGTATTGCTCTAAGTTTCACTCTGGTTAGCAATTACTTTTTCCTCTTGAGATCTCTAATCCAGTGGTTTTTATTTATTTATTTATTTATTTAATCTTATCCAGTGCTATTTATTTATTTATTTATTTATTTATGTGTGTGTATATATGTATGTATGTTATCATTTACAATTTTTTTTTTTTGGAGAGATTTTCACTGTAGGGCGCGTGCGCTCGCCAGACAGACAGAGAGAGACATAGAGACAGAAAGCGGGAAATCACCCCCCAGGGGGGATGGCCACGCCGCAATCCCTTCTCCTCCATTCTCCTCTCGGGATCTTGGGCACGCACGCACACGCACCCGGCGTGAGTTTTAAGCCACCGGGTCTGGGACACGAACCGTGGTCGACTACGTGGGAGTCCAGCGACATAGTCATTACGCTAACTGCTGGTTCCTCATTTACAATTTTTTAAACCTTTTTCTTTCTGTGAGAAGGTGGTAAGGGGACAATGATCAAGGAAACCAATTACTCATTGCTTATTGTCCAATGAAGAAAGACCTGGGAATCAGCAGTTAGCGTAATGGCTATGTCGCTGGACTCCCATGTAGTCGACTGTAGTTCGCGTCCCGGACCTGGTGGCTTAAAACTCACGCCGGGCACATGTGCATGCGTGCCCAAGATCCCGAGAGGAGAATAGAGGAGAAGGGATTGTGGTGTGACCATCCCCTCTGGGGTGTGATTTCTCACTTTCTGTCTCTTTGTCTCTCTCTGTCTGTCTGGCAAGCGCACGCGCCCTATAGCAAAAACCTCTCCCAAAAAAAAGGAAAAAAAAAAAGACCTGAAATAGAAGAAAAACCTAAAATGTTTCCTTTTTTAACTTAAGGACCACTTCAGCTTAGTTATTGGTGTTGTATCTCCTCAGAGAGTTGTGCTGATCAGAGGCAGAAGGTTGTGGCAGTTCAACTGGAAGGATGTGGTCATCAGTTAGTGATGTATGATACAGGTGTGATAGGCTCTTACAACAGAATACATCTGTGACCCATCTTGTGTGGGTTTTCTCCCCCACACACCCATCAAACTGACAGCACCTTTTCCAGCAGATCCCAGCTGGATGTTCCCTACTTCAATTAAATGATGACAATATGGAGGTGGCTTCAGTCAGATCCCACAGGTTGAGGGCTCCGTCCCATAAGACTTATCCTCTTCAGATGATGTTTGCCAAGTTGTTACCTATAGTTCTGACCTACCAGCTATGAAATGGGATTTCTATAATTTCTTCCTTGGGTTCTATTAACTTTCCAGACTAGCTCCCAGAACTTAGGAAAACACTTGTGTGTACTGATTTCATTTGAAGGATACTATAAAGGATACAGATGAATAGCCAGATGGAACCGATGCCCAGGGTGAAGTTTGCGAGAATGAACAAGGAGCATCCATGTCCTTTCTGAGCACACTACCTTCCACGTACCTTAATGTATTCAGCTCTGTGGAAGCTGTCCATATTCTGTTCTTTTGGGGTTTTATGGAGGCTTCTTTATGTAGGCATGGTGGATTAAATAACCGACCATTGGACATTGGTGGTCGCCTTCACCTTCAACTCTTTTCCTGTCCTTGGAAGTTGGGAGTCCCAAACCTCTTATCATGTCTAGTCTTTCTGTTTACCAGAGCCCACCCTGAAGCATCTAGGGACTCTCAGTCATCCGCTCTCTCATTATCATACAAAAGACACTCATCTCTCTGGAGATTCCTAGGATTTGAAAAGCTATGTGTCAGGAAATAAGACAAAGATCAAATATATACATATGTCTTATTATAAATCATAGTATCACATACTCTCTGCCGTGGGAGTGGGCTAGGAAACTGAGGGTACTCGTGTTCCATCTTCACCATCGCCAATATGGAGTTTTGTCTTCCCTTTCTGTGTTGGATGCTAGAATGCTTTCCGTCTTCCCTTGTGTTCTTGAGTAAATTTCTGTACCAGTGCTTCTATGCTTCCATCCAAGTTAACCTCTCGAAGCATAATTAAGCCTAGAGTCGTTTTTCAGGTCACCTTAATCATTTTATCTACAACTTCATCTCCAGAAAACCTTCCATTAAATAATTAGAAGAGTTTGTTAAAAGAGTGGGGTTACTTTCATGACTGCTTGTTTATTTGCCTTCCTGCTAAATCTGGACTCACCTTGTGTGAATACATTGTATTAATGCTTGTTTGTTTTATGGATTTTATTTATTTTTTTTTAGTGTATCCCCTCAGGAGCATTCTTTCTCTGCCGTCCTTGCCTGTCTTATATTGTGTAAGCTCCCAGAGGGCAAATACTGTGTCTTTTTAAATTGTGTTGTACAGTGCTATGCACAAATGAGCAATTAATTTCTAAAGCATTGACAGGAGGAGAAGACACAAAGGAACTGACGATATCTGAAATGATTTAAATGATGTCTTTAGTATATTGGTTATCCTCAATTTTTTTTTTCCTAATAAAACCTGTCAGAAAAAATGAGATAATGTTCAAAGTATATTGAGTTTCTCCGAACTAAAGTTCTGGTTAAATTAAAATTATTATTAAAAGATCAGTCTTAGATGTTTCTGGGTAACTCCATAAGCTGTTATTGTTGGATACTTCTAGCAGGCTTAAAAATTGTCCTCTTGAGGAGAAAAAGTTGAAAAGTAACAATAATGGCAATGGGGAAGATGAAGGATCATGTTTGATCTGAGGCAGGGATTAGCAAACTATTTTTGCAAAAGGCCAAATAGTAAAAATATTTTCAACACTGTAGGCCATATGGTCTCTGCCACAACTATTCAGCATCAATACCTAAAATATGGCATAACATGGTGATAGCCATAGACAACATGTGAATAAATCATGGTGATATTCTGCCTTTTTAAAAAAATTGTTTATTTCATTTCATTTATTATTATTATTTTTTAATTTGATCAGAGAGAGAAACACACAGAAAGAGGAGGAAAATGATAAAGCAAGTCACCAGGTCTGGGACTTGAACTGTGGTTGGCCAAATGGGAGTCCAGCACCTAAACCACCACTCCACTTGCTGACCCCCAGTCATAATGATGTCCTAATAAACCTTTATTTAAAAAACAGGGATGGGCCAGATAGGATCTGTGGGCTCTTGTTTGCTAATACCTGGTCCATATGATTAGACTAAATTCCATTGATTCTGAACTACGTTACTAAATGGGATGAATGGCAAGAAAGGCACAGTTTCAAAGTCAAGAATGTGGAAGCAGTTTTGATGAGTTACATTCACATGGTTTGTTTCCTAATTTGGTTACTCCTGGTGTGGTGCACAGGAATGCTCAACCAAGGGTAATTCCATAGGAACAATTTTTTTGTTCCAAGTGTCCCAGGCACTTCTATTTTTAAGATCCCTGCCACCAGGTGGCCTCCTGATGGGTTCCTTCACTTACTGACTGCCGTATTTGGTCGTTCCTCCGAATCTGTACCCAACCTCGTGTTTCTTTCCTGTAAGAAGCACATTGTGATTTATTCCCTACTGACTTCATAGGGTTATTCCAATAGTCAAGCGCACTGCTCCGCAGGAGCATGTTTTGTTACACATTCCTATTTGAAAATTAAGGATATTAACTTTACTTGACCCACTCTTTCTCTCACCAAGTATATATTTGGTTGATTTCTTTTTCTGGGTATATTGTGCATGTATATGTGTGTGTGTGTGTGTGTGTGTGTGTGTGTGAAAGAGGCAGACAGAGAGAAGAGAGATTTAATATCCAAATACTATAGGATAATAAGCTTTATCTCATAGTTAACTTATCTGCAATATTTTTATTAAATATTTTTTTTTTAGTGCTAGAGCATGTGTGTGTGTGTGTGTGAGAGAGAGAGAGAGAGAGAAAGAGAGAGAGAGAGAGAGAGAGAGAGGAAAAGACAGAGGGTGCCTCCCAATGGAGCCTGGCCACACCACCACTAGTTTTTTCTCTAATTCTGCATCTTGTCGTCAGGATCCAGGGCACACCAGCATAACTAGTCTGCTTTATTTGTTTGTTTTAGGTTTTTACCATAGGGCACATGTGCTTGCTAGAGAGAGAGACAGAGAGAAAAAAGTGGGAAATCACCCCTGCAGAGGGAGTATGGCCTTGCCACAATCCTTTTCCTCCATTTTCATCTCAGGATTTTGAGCACACATGCACATGCACCTGGCGTGAGTTTCAAACCACGGGGTCTGGGACTGGAACCCTGGTCAGCCATGTGGGAGTCCAGCACTTTAGTCAGTATGCCACCTGCTGACCCCTCCAGCATGTTTTTTAAAATATTAGGGCTGGGACTTGAACCCTGGTCAGCTATGTGTGATTCAGCTCCCTCTACACAGTGCTCAACTCTACTCTATGGGCCAGTCCATCTGTAGCATTTAAAAAGCTTGGCAACACCCCAGGTTAACTAAATCTGTAGCTCTGGGAGTGACACCCAGGCATTAATATATTTTAAAAACTCTTGGGTCATCAGAAAAGTTATGACATTTTTCTTTATTTTTCTATGCAGAAATGTGTCCTAATTTTTCCAATGACCCAATATTTAGATGTATTATTTTTATTGCTACTGAAATAAATGACCACAAATTTATTAAAACAACACACATTTATTTCCTTACAGTGTCGTAAATTGAAAATCAGACACAGGTCTCATTGGATTATGGTCATGGTGTCCATGGGGCTGTGTTCCTTCCTGGAGGCTCAAAGGGATCATGTGTTCCCCGCCTTCTGTGAACTGCGGAGGTCACCCATGTCCCTTGGTTTATTGGTCCTGTTCCTTATGTTTCAAAGTCAGCAACAAGTCATCCTCTGTCTCATCACTACAACTTTCATCAGTCATGTGTCACTCTGACTTCATTCTTTTCCTGCCTCTTCCCCTTTTAAGGTAAACACTGGGCCTATCCAGGATAACCTATGTTATTTGATTTATGTATGTATTTATTTATTTTTGAGAGAGAGTTTTGCTATAGGGTGCATGCACTCGTCAGGGAAACAGAGAGAGAGAGAGAGAGACAGAGACAGAGACAGAGACAGACAGACAGACATAAAGTGAGAAATCACCCCCTAGGAAGATGGCCATGCTGCAGTCCCTTTTCCACTCTCCTCTCGGGATCTTGGACACGCACACACATGCACCTGCTCCAGGACTCAGGCTATGTGGGAGTCCAGTGACATGACCATTACACCATCTGCTGGTCCTGGGATAATCTATGTTAAGATCAACTGATTAGCAAACTCAACTCCATTTGCCATGTAACTTAGTGTATCTGTAGGTTCTGAGGATTATGATGTGGGCAGCTTTGGGGCCCCTTATTCTATTTTACTAGGTAATTCCAATTCTGAAAAGGAATAGGGCAGGAACCCTAGCTAATGGAAGCATATCATTCCACATGTACTCTACGTTTGGATAGTGTGCAAGCATATGGTTTCATCATTTAGTCACTCATTCATTTATTCTTTAAATAATGATTGTGTTCTGTGTTTTAGGTATTGATGCTTGGGATATAATAATAAACAGGGTAACCAAGGTCTAGTGAGAGGAAAATGATATTTATGATTTTTTCAAGCTTGCTGGAGGGCATATGCACTCACCAGAAAGAGACAGAGAGACAGCAAAGAAGGGAGAGGGAGAGAGTACCCTCCAATGAGATGTGGTCATGCCGCTGTCCCTTCTCCTTCCTTTCTCCATCTTGTCAGGATTTGGGGCACGGACACACATGGCCTCACTATGTTTTTCAAGCTGCTAGGGTCAGTATTTGAATCACATAGTCACCATGCAGGATCTGACTCCCTTAACCACTTGGCCATGGGGCTGGCCTGGAAAATGATATTTAAATAGAGGAAACGTATGTCTTGTGTGTCTTCCCAGATTTTTAGACCAGGTTAGAATTCCTGAAGAAAGTCATGCAAGAACTAGGGAGGCAAAGAATGCTGAATAATACTGGCCAGAGTGCTTCTTCCCGACACCTCCTACATTATCTTTAATACTCACCACAAACTTGCATGGTGAGTACTATTATTACTGTCTTGCAGGTGCAGAAAGAGCATCTCATAAAGATTCAGTAACAATTCAGATCTCCTATTAGTCCATGAAATAATGTGCAGGATTCTATACCAAGGCATTTAAACACTGGACTGATGGATTGCTGTCTTCCAAATTCATATGCTTTTCTGAAGAAAATAAAATTAAAGAAGAACAGAATCTAATCTAGTTTCTATGGTTTTATCCTGCAGATGGACCTTTTGGTGGTTTGTTGTTTGTTTTCTGTCTGAGTCAGCAGAGCACCAAGCACTCTATGGAAGTGCAATCGGTCTTAACTTGATTGGATATAACAGGACTCCCTGCATGCAGGGAGTGTTGCCATTGGAAGCACCATAGTTCATGCAGATATCAAAATAGACTGGCTATGTGATTCTGGTACCTTCTGGATCTAAGCAGTGAAGGACAATGTGCAGATTTCAGGGCCTGCTGGTCTACTAAAAGGTAAGAAGTCAGGACCAAGCTCTTAGAATCACTTAGTTCTCCTTCCTACCTAGCAGATCCATTTGTGGTGCTTCTACCAGGAGTTTGTTTTTAGTGAGTCATTTGACTCTCACAGGTAACCAGATATAGTTTTTTCTCTGTGACAAGAATATAGAAAATGCTTCTGTAGTCGGTCATTTCTTAACTATCGTATTGATATTCAGCATCCACAAGCATCAGGACAACCTATGATGTGTAGGACATTGGGATACAATTAGAAATTTCTAGTAGGTCCTCTGAAGATTTTCTTTGGTCTGTTGTATTCTAGGCATTAATGCTTGGAATGTAATGGAAATAGGGGAGCCCAAGATCTAGTGAGAAGATAGAGTTAATTAAATAAAGGAAACACAGATGCCTTAGGTCAGATTTTAAGACCAGGAAGTGATGCTCAAAGGTAGCATAGAAATTAGAAAGACAAAGTCATTCCAACAACACATTTTTTTTTTTTTGGAGAGGTTTTCGCTATAGGGCGCATGCGCTCACCAGACAGACAGAGAGAGACATAGAGACAGAAAGCGAGAAATCACCCCCCAGAGGGGATGGTCATGCCGCAATCCCTTCTCCTCCGTTCTCCTCTTGGGATCTTGGGCACACATGCACACGTGCTCAGTGTGAGTTTTAAGCTGCCGGGTCCGGGACGCGAACTGCGGTTGACCACGTGGGAATCCAGCGACATAGCCATTATGCTAACTGCTGGTTCCCACAATACATTTTTTTAAGAGAGATTTTTGTTACAAGGCACATGCACTCAGAGAAACAGAGAGGAATAGAGAGACAGAAAGTGAGAAATCAACCCCCCTGGGAAGACGAGCATGCTGCAGTTCCTTCACCTCTATTCTTCTCTTGGGAGTTTGGACATGCATGCACCTTGCCCAGTGTGAGTTGTTTTTTTGTTTGTTTATTTCTTTGTTTTGTTTTTCTAAATAACTAATTTTTAACTTTAACTTTATTTACATACTTTAATTTGACCAGAGAGAGATGGAATAAGAGATAAGAGTGAGAATGAGAGAGAGAGAGAAAGAGAAAGAGAAAGTGAAAGTTATAAAACAAGCTACCAGGTCTGGGACTCAAACCATGGTTGGCCATGTGGAAATCTAGTGCCCTTAACCACCACACCACCTGCCAGGAACCCCAGTGTGAGTTTTAAGCCACCAGATCCAGGACTTGAACCATAGTTGATTACATGGGAGTCCAGAGATGAAACCATTACACCATCTGCTGGTCCCAATATATTATATCTATAATTCTCAGCAAAATCGTACATCATGGGTACTTTTACCACCATTTTGCAGATGCGTCTCTTACAGATTAAGTAACTCTTAAAGTCTCACAAGGAGAATGGCAAAACTAGAGTTGGGATTAGGAAAAGACTGTAAGGCTTCAGCGGCTAATATAATGGCCATTAGCCATATATGACTAAATTTAAATTAATTATATTTTTAAAATTTAGAAAATTAAGCTCCAGGATTACATTAAACACATTTCAAATGTTCAACATATTCATGTAGCTAGTGGCCACCATATTGGTAGTGCAGATAAAAGGACATTTTCTTCACTGCAGAAAATTCCATTGGACAGCATTGCTCTACAGTATTTTGAAAATATATAACATATCCTAGACCTTTTCAAGTTAGCGACAACATCCATACCTTGTGGATATCAAAACCAGAAGCCAACTCTACTTCTACATCTGTAGTCTCTTTTACCCTTTCTGGTCACAAAGTGAATGATGAGAGATTTAGAGGGAAGCTTTTAACTACTGATGAGTAGAGAATGGAAGAAGTCTAGGGGGTCATATGGTTCATATTTTCCACATGCCCCACTGTATGGGTTTTGCCTACTGCAAAATGCAGGCAGTGACCTTGGCAGGGGGCCACAGTGGGCTATTTTAGAAAGAACTGCAGCTTCACATCAGAAATGAGGGATTGATACTTGATATGTAATAAATGAGTCAAATGTGTCAAATTAGACAGGAGTTCTCTGCTTTAGGATAATCTTCAAGTGATTTCTATAAACATTTCTATAAACATCCATTTATAGATAAACTAGTAAGCCAGCAAGGAGCTCTTCTTAATTAAAAAACAATGTTTAAAGAATTATTCATGGCCATGTGGGAGTCCATCACTTTAACTACCATGCCACTCGCTGGCCCCAGAGCTCTTCTTATCTTAAAAACAGACCCTTAAAGGACTCCAATTTGATTTCTCTTGTCTTAATGCAAGTTTACCTTTAACTAGAGCTGCCAACTTAGCTAAGGTACATTATAAATTTTATATTTTGCCATCTTCAAAGTCACATTGTAATTGGGACCAGCAGTTGGCATAATGGCTATATTGCTGGACTTCCATGTAGTCAATCGCGGTTCAAGTCCCAGACCCAGTGGCTTAAACTCACACTGGGAATGTGTGTATGGATGTTCAAGATCCTGAGAGGAGAATGGAGGGGAAGGGATTGTGGCATGGGCATCCCCCCCTGGGGGATGATTTCTTACTTTCTGTCTCTCTGTCTGTCTCTGTCTTTCTGGTGAGCACATGCACCCTATAGCAAAAACCTCTCCAAAAAAAAGGGACTGTGTTATGCAATGAACAGATGAAAGAAATGGGGTATTTAGGGGTTTACTTTATTTTCCAAAGTAGGAGATTTGAGGTTGATTCCATATCTGTTGGCTCTTAATCATAAGATATTTCTAACAGACTGTAAAAGGAAGGCACCCTCACGTATTTAAGGGACACCAATCTTTAATTACTACTTTGCCCTCATTGTTTAGAAGTTTTACCCTCTAAACTGCTCATATTAATGAGGGTTGATTACATTCCAAAGGATGTTGATTTATGAATAACCGAAAAGGACCCAGTAGGAGCCAGCAGGTGGTATGGTGGTCAAGGTGCTGAATTCCCACATGGTTTATTATGTTTTGAATTCTGGACCTAGCAGCTTGAAAATCACACTGGGTCCATGTGCATGCCCAAAATCTCAAGAGGAGAATGGGAGAGAAGGGATTGTAGCCTGGCTGTTGTTTCTCCAGATATAGCCACTCTCCCTCCCAGTCTTTGTCTCTTTTCTGTGAGTACGCTTGTCCTATGGCAAAACCAAAACAGCCAATAGACATTTTATAGGCACATTCAGTGCACTTTTTGTCTTAATATTGATACAATAAAAGATAACAATCATGGTATAACTACTTGATAGGGACTCAAGGACTCACCAACACAGTTACCTAACATGGATCTTAGTTTGCTTTTTTCTGAGAAACACATAGTTTCTCTCATTTTTGCAGCTTGTTAAACTGGCTTTTATGCTGTTGCTCTATGTAGCAATCCCAGTGTGATAGATACCGATAGACACACATGGAGTGACCTGTCTTACTATAGTCTTCAAATAAAAGATCAATGACTATTTGATTTGTTCAACCCTGCCCCCAGTCCTTGGCTGTGGGCTCCATCTTCAGGTAGCTGGCGTGATTAATGATCCATCGGAGGTATTAATGCCTCTTGTTTTGGTACTCTAATTATAGAAGCAGATTGGAGCCATGCTTTTAGAGTGAATTTGAGATAAAAAGATATTTAAAAAGCAGGTGATTGGTCCAAAACTTCCACTTCTTTCCATTTAACCATAAATCAATTGCAAATGACTTTTTCACTGTAATTTTTCATAGGTTTTGAACTTGGGTAATGAGTATCCCTGTCCCAGAGTGAAACTATGATTTTCCTAGATCTTGCTGAAAGAAGATGAAGATTTATGAAGGGACTTACTGGAAAATATATTGCATTTCTTCTTATCCTTTGCTTGCTTTCCCCCTTCCTTTCCTATCCTTCCATGCTGAGAAGTCTCAACTTTCATGCATGGCATATAGTATTTGGGAAATGGGAACGCTCAAGTGCATCTTGACCTACTTTCAGTGACTGCACAATGACAAATAAGAAGTTGATACTATATAAAGTAGTACTGCATTCCACACTGAAGGGAGCATATGGAGAGGCAAAGAGTGCATTTGTCTGAACAGCACCATTTAATTTTTTTTTTAATTTATTTTCTGAATTTGTCGACCTCAGAGTTTTTAAAAGTACGGCCAGCTCAACATGGTGCTACCACCCAAGAAGCTACCATTTGGACTGTGAGAAAAATTCCGAGGAACCCTGGGTGAAGGGATAGGCTTAAATTGGAATCACTTTGGCAAATTGTCTTGCCCTAACTGGGAGTGTGGCTTACTCCACCATGGTTAATGTCATAGACAGCTATGCATAATAAAAACCTGGCATGCAAGTTGTGGAAAGTATGCTTTTTTATTTATATAATTTTTTAAAAGCATTTTATTATCCAAGGAATGGATTGGCAGCAAAGGTCAAAGAACTGCAGCTTCACATCAGAAATGAGGGATTGATACTTGATATGTAATAAATGAGTCAAATGTGTCAAATTAGACAGGAGTTCTCTGCTTTAGGATAATCTTCAAGTGATTTCTATAAACATTTCTATAAACATCCATTTATAGATAAACTAGTAAGCCAGCAAGGAGCTCTTCTTAATTAAAAAACAATGTTTAAAGAATTATTCATGGCCATGTGGGAGTCCATCACTTTAACTACCATGCCACTCGCTGGCCCCAGAGCTCTTCTTATCTTAAAAACAGACCCTTAAAGGACTCCAATTTGATTTCTCTTGTCTTAATGCAAGTTTACCTTTAACTAGAGCTGCCAACTTAGCTAAGGTACATTATAAATTTTATATTTTGCCATCTTCAAAGTCACATTGTAATTGGGACCAGCAGTTGGCATAATGGCTATATTGCTGGACTTCCATGTAGTCAATCGCGGTTCAAGTCCCAGACCCAGTGGCTTAAACTCACACTGGGAATGTGTGTATGGATGTTCAAGATCCTGAGAGGAGAATGGAGGGGAAGGGATTGTGGCATGGGCATCCCCCCCTGGGGGATGATTTCTTACTTTCTGTCTCTCTGTCTGTCTCTGTCTTTCTGGTGAGCACATGCACCCTATAGCAAAAACCTCTCCAAAAAAAAGGGACTGTGTTATGCAATGAACAGATGAAAGAAATGGGGTATTTAGGGGTTTACTTTATTTTCCAAAGTAGGAGATTTGAGGTTGATTCCATATCTGTTGGCTCTTAATCATAAGATATTTCTAACAGACTGTAAAAGGAAGGCACCCTCACGTATTTAAGGGACACCAATCTTTAATTACTACTTTGCCCTCATTGTTTAGAAGTTTTACCCTCTAAACTGCTCATATTAATGAGGGTTGATTACATTCCAAAGGATGTTGATTTATGAATAACCGAAAAGGACCCAGTAGGAGCCAGCAGGTGGTATGGTGGTCAAGGTGCTGAATTCCCACATGGTTTATTATGTTTTGAATTCTGGACCTAGCAGCTTGAAAATCACACTGGGTCCATGTGCATGCCCAAAATCTCAAGAGGAGAATGGGAGAGAAGGGATTGTAGCCTGGCTGTTGTTTCTCCAGATATAGCCACTCTCCCTCCCAGTCTTTGTCTCTTTTCTGTGAGTACGCTTGTCCTATGGCAAAACCAAAACAGCCAATAGACATTTTATAGGCACATTCAGTGCACTTTTTGTCTTAATATTGATACAATAAAAGATAACAATCATGGTATAACTACTTGATAGGGACTCAAGGACTCACCAACACAGTTACCTAACATGGATCTTAGTTTGCTTTTTTCTGAGAAACACATAGTTTCTCTCATTTTTGCAGCTTGTTAAACTGGTTTTTATGCTGTTGCTCTATGTAGCAATCCCAGTGTGATAGATACCGATAGACACACATGGAGTGACCTGTCTTACTATAGTCTTCAAATAAAAGATCAATGACTATTTGATTTGTTCAACCCTGCCCCCAGTCCTTGGCTGTGGGCTCCATCTTCAGGTAGCTGGCGTGATTAATGATCCATCGGAGGTATTAATGCCTCTTGTTTTGGTACTCTAATTATAGAAGCAGATTGGAGCCATGCTTTTAGAGTGAATTTGAGATAAAAAGATATTTAAAAAGCAGGTGATTGGTCCAAAACTTCCACTTCTTTCCATTTAACCATAAATCAATTGCAAATGACTTTTTCACTGTAATTTTTCATAGGTTTTGAACTTGGGTAATGAGTATCCCTGTCCCAGAGTGAAACTATGATTTTCCTAGATCTTGCTGAAAGAAGATGAAGATTTATGAAGGGACTTACTGGAAAATATATTGCATTTCTTCTTATCCTTTGCTTGCTTTCCCCCTTCCTTTCCTATCCTTCCATGCTGAGAAGTCTCAACTTTCATGCATGGCATATAGTATTTGGGAAATGGGAACGCTCAAGTGCATCTTGACCTACTTTCAGTGACTGCACAATGACAAATAAGAAGTTGATACTATATAAAGTAGTACTGCATTCCACACTGAAGGGAGCATATGGAGAGGCAAAGAGTGCATTTGTCTGAACAGCACCATTTAATTTTTTTTTTAATTTATTTTCTGAATTTGTCGACCTCAGAGTTTTTAAAAGTACGGCCAGCTCAACATGGTGCTACCACCCAAGAAGCTACCATTTGGACTGTGAGAAAAATTCCGAGGAACCCTGGGTGAAGGGATAGGCTTAAATTGGAATCACTTTGGCAAATTGTCTTGCCCTAACTGGGAGTGTGGCTTACTCCACCATGGTTAATGTCATAGACAGCTATGCATAATAAAAACCTGGCATGCAAGTTGTGGAAAGTATGCTTTTTTATTTATATAATTTTTTAAAAGCATTTTATTATCCAAGGAATGGATTGGCAGCAAAGGTCTTGTTAAAATAGATGATTTACAGACACTCAAATGCAGCAAATGCACACTGACCTTTACATAGCACATGGAAAGATTCACAATGTCATTTAAGGTGTTCAGTTTTTCTACAGCTACAAAACTTTCTGAAGCCTTATGTATTTGAACAATATATTGCATTTATATTGCAGATAGCTAGCCAGTCAGTTGTATGACTGTTTGGAAAGAATATTTTCCTACTGTATTTGTTAGAATTCTGCAGAGAAAGAGAACCACTAGGATGGATGGATGGATGGATGGATGGATGGATGGATGGATGGATAGATAGATAGATAGATAGATAGATAGATAGATCTTTCTTATAAGTGACTGACTCATGTGATTATAGAGTCTGAGAAGTCTCTTGATCCACTGTCTGTAAACTGGAGGCCCAGGGAAGTTGGTGTTACAGTTCCAATTGAACTTGAAGGCTTGAGAACCCGGGGAGCCAATGGCATAAGATCCCATCCGAATTCTAAGGCCTAAGAACCGGGAGCACTGATATCCCAGGTCAGGAGAAGTTAGGTACCTTAGCTTAAGCACAGACAGAAAATTGCCCCTTCCCTTGTTTGTTCTATTCAGGCCCTCAGCAGATTGAGTAAGGTGCACACACATTGGTGAAGACAGACCTTTGTTCAGTCTGCCAATTTAAATGCTAATCTCTTTTGGAAACACTCTTACAAGCACATCCAGAAATAATGTTTTACCAGTTATCTGGGCATCTTGTAGGCCAGTTAAATTAACACATAACATTAATCATCATATCTTTCTTTTTCCTTCCTTTCTGCCTGTCTCCTGGTCTACCTTTCTTCCCAAAATAGCAACCATTATTTTGTGCCAAAACACTAAGCTAATCCTATGTGACTAGGTGGTAGCAGGGATAGGCGATTCTGAAAATACAGATTCTTGTTGTTATTGTAGATAAGAGAGTCCATTCTGAGGAGAAAACCCACACACACTCATGCACGCGCGCGCACACACACACACACACACACACACACACTTATTAGAGTACATTAGGTAGCTGACAAGGACGTTGGAAGATCCAGGGAAGCAGGCTTAAGTGCTATTGTACATAGCCATGTACAAGAGCAGCAGGAGGTATGCCCAACCACAGACTTGCTCTAGGGGAAGTCCTACTGCTGCTTTACAGTCCTGGGGAGGACCCTCTGCCAGAGCCGCCACAAAAGAAGAAATGCCTTTAACATATTTGCAAGAAGAACCAGTCTCCCTAAGTACCTCTGTGACCTCATGTTGCCTTCTTTTTCATTCCAGACCTCTCATGGGTGTACCTACTTACAGAAAGTAGGTGATATCTGCTATTTTAATTGCAAAGGCATCTGGGAAATGTTGTTTTTAGCTTTCCATCTCTGCCACATAGGAAATTATATTGGAAGCACTGGGGTATGTATGGGAGGAATGAGTCCATAGTGTCTGCCACAGAGAGATAGGTCAGCACATAACCATAACAAATGATGTCAGTGTTGCGCTGGAGTGGGTAACAGTGCTGCAGGGAGACCCAGTGAAGGCACCTTCTCAGGGGAGAAAGAAGGGCAGTATTTAGGGAAGTGTCTAGGCATACACTTAGACTTACTGAATTTTGAAAGGGTTTCTTGGCTGTGTAGTCAGGATAGGAGAGGTATATGCTGCAGAAACAAAGAGCTTCGCAATTGCAAAACTGTGTACAAATTTGTGGGGCCCAATGCAAGATAAAATATTGGGCCTGTTTTCTAAAAATTGTAAAGATAGTGATAGCTCAGCCTAGAGCCCTTCTGAGCATGGAGCAGAGTTAGAAGTATGCTTGGTAGAGTAGGTCACATGTCCATGAAGCTGGCCCTGGATGAGGACCCAAGAAACTCTTTGGAGAAGCATTTTCCTACTTTGTAACTTAGTAATTCAGGCAGCTTCAATCTGTGCCTCTGCCATCTCACCCCAGAGCCTTGTCAACATTGCCAAAACTGCCCAAAACAGACTAGAGGGCCACCTGTGGGCTTTTCACTGTCTGAGCCTAGATACGATGCATCTAACTTCTGCTCACCGTTTCATTGGCCAGAACTGGGCACATGGCCTTGACTGACTATAAAGAGACTTAGGAGTACAGGAGTAGAGTCTCTTGTCTGCCCAAGATAGAGGGGAAGACAGATCTGTGTGAACGAGTAATATCTCCCCAATAGCTCAAAGGTTGGGAAAATGACAGAAACAGCAGATATTTGAAAATGCTGTCTTATTTGAATATTAATAAATTACTAAAAACTGTGGCTTAAAAATGAAAGAAGTGTGTTTGCTTTTTGTCCATCATTCATTTTGAACAGAACAATCTCAAAAAAATGTTTTACTAAATCCAAGAAGTACTCTATTAATTATTAGAACTACTAAGAAAAACTTTGAAGAAATTTGAGCAAAATGTGTTGGAATAAGGAGAAATATTTCTGTTTTAGTACATATGTCTTATCTCCAGATAAAAGTTTACATTCATTTTATTGAAAATATATGTGTGTGAAAATTGATAGTAAAACTATTCTCTTAAATTTTTAAACTTTTTTTTCCAACAAATGTACTTGAATGTGTGTACTTAGACAACAAATGATTCTAAACAGGTTACCTACTTCTGCTAGGTATTCTCAGTTATGTTTAACTATTGTAAGCTAAGGTGTATTCACATTTGAAGTCTACTTCTCAGCTTAGGAAACAGATTGTCATAATCTGCTGTTGTGTTGCCATAGGTCTGGGTGGAATAGAGGTTTATTTGGTTCATGATTCTAGTGGCTGGTGGCTGGTGGCTGGAAAACCTCGGGCTGATATCTGACTGACCTCTGGTTCTATGTTATAACATGACCTAGAAAAGCAGGAAGGTCAACAGGTACATGCAGAGAGAAAGATCAACCTGTAGATAACTTTCTTTTTAATAACTTCCTCTTGTGAGAACTGAACTCTTCTGAGAGTGAAAATGGATCCCCTCTCAAGAGACATCATTCATCTATTGGGAACCAGCAGTTAGTGTAATGGCTATGGCGCTGGACTCCCACGTAGTAGACCATGGGTCGTGTC
>NW_006202174.1:35309-37884 GCF_000334495.1 Tupaia belangeri chinensis
TATAGAAAAAACTTCCCAAAAAAAAAAAAAAAAAAAGAGAGACATCATTCATCTATTCACAACGGTGGTGGCCCTCATGATTTAAATATCAACCACTAAGCCTCACCCCTTAAGAGTTTCACTGCCCATCCACGCCATGACACTGTGGACTAAGCCTTTGGGAAACAAATAGTTATCCAAAGCATAGCATAGATGTTCAAGAAAGCCTGTGCTTTGTGTCCCTAGTGCCCTGAGTCTATTACTTTAACACTTTTAATTATGAACTAAAACAAGATAGCCAAGTTCAGTGATGTAACACAGACAATCAAAGGAGCTCCGATATATATATATATATATACATACACATACACACATACACACACATACATACATACACACACACATACATATATATACATATGTATGTGTGTGTGTATAGTATATATTTTTTTACTTTTGCCAGTGAACTTCTGTTACTATTGTACACATTTAATTTGTACTCCTCTAATTTATTCTTTTAATTTTTGCTCCTTTTGTCATTGCTCCAACTGTGGTTTGAATGTTTTATTTTTATTTATTTAAAAAAATTTTTTAGAGAGAGATTTTTGCTATAGGGCACATGTACTTGCTGGAGAGACACAAAGAGATAGAAAGCAAGAGATCACCCCCCAGGAAGGATGGCCACATTGCAATATCTTCTCTTCCATTCTCTTCTCAGGATTTTGGGCATGCATGCACATGCACCCAGTGTGTTTTAAGCCACTGGGTGTGGGACTCGAACCACAGTAAACTATGTGGGAGTCCAGTAATATAACTATTATGTCATCTGTTGGTCCCAGAATGTTTTATTTTTGATATTGTACATTTGTTCTGTTCTTTATATGAGAGAAAACTAGGCTTGAGAACAAATGATCAGAATCCCAGACTAAACACTTACCAACTATGCAAATCTGTCATTCAGCCTTTGTTATCTATAGAGTGGGAGTGATGATAATGATGAACTTGATGTTCAGATGATGAATGATTAGTTGACTGTTTTTCCAAGGGAATGGAAGGTAGGGATTTACATCCTAAGTCTAAACTAGGGGTCTGCCAACTATAGTCCCAAAGTCACATATGGTCCTTCAACATTTTTATAAATAATGTTTTATTAGAACACAGCCATGCCTGTTCATTTATGTCCATCTGTGGCTACTTTCCTGCTACAACAGAGTTGAGCAGTGGAGATAGGGCTGTTGAGCAAGTGGATTTACTCTCTGGCCTTTTATAGAAAAAGTTTTCTAATACTTAACCTGTATGGTAACCAACTATCTGTTTTGATTTGAGAAAATTTAGGAATATGTTCTTAATGGGCTGTGAGGGTGCTGTTTAATGAAAAAAAAAAGTGTATTACACCCAGAAAATTCTCAAGGACACCCTAAGCCAGTGTTCAGTTGCTGAAAGAGAGGTGTAACGTTTATCTTTTCACTCTTGAAATGCTACCTACAGGGCTACTGTTGGCAGAGGCCATTATGCAAATACAGATTCATCTCTTCACAATGCCACATGTGAAGCATTTTCACGAATATAAATTGTATTAAGGCCTGAATATAGCGTATGTACTTTCATGACTTTATGAAATTGTTCAGTCATCTGGACATTTTTCACTCTGTTTACCAGGAAATGTGAAATAGAGAATTGAGCAATTTTCTCGTCAATTTGATCAATGTAGACTGGCAACCCGGATGCCTTTAGTTTTAAAAAAGCCTTTTCTCCCTTCAATTGCTGGAATTTATTTATTTATTTTACTAAATTCTCCAGCTAATTACTCCAATTTTCCAATCTATCTTACCTTTGAAGGGGCAGCCTTTTGAATTTTACATGTGGTTGGTACAAGCGAGGTCTGTTCCAAAAGTGTAAGCTTTTACAGTGAAGGATTCATGTTTATTTATCTATCTACTTGCTTGGTCCTTTTGATCCATAATCAAAATGGCTCAGCTTTTACCTTCAAATCAATCAATACCATTATAGAACTAAAGAAGAAAAAAGGAAGAGAGATTGGAATGAAAGAGTAAGAGTTACGGGATTTGGAAAACTAGTGCCCCATTGGCAAGTGGAAAGTGTGAGAAGGGCCTTAGAGAAGGCAACTGGGTAATAGAAGATCATGATTGATACTTTGGGAATAGTTACATAGGATGTGAGGTGAATCATAGGCAGCCAGCTTTTTAGAAGGGACAATCAGAACAAGAGGATTAATTACGGGCTCATGAAGATTGATGAGGAAGAGGGAATGCGTTCAGAAGGGTTAGTAGCCAATAAAATTATATTCAAAAGTAACCAATCTGAGAGAATAAAACTGTCTATGAATTCCGCCATTGTCCTGATTTCAAAGTGGAATCTCATGTTGGTTTCATCTCCCTCTACTGTGCTCAGGTAGGGGACTTTTCCCTCTTGTGAGAACTGAACTCTTCTGAGAGTGAAAATGGATCCCCTCTCAAGAGACATCATTCATCTATTGGGAACCAGCAGTTAGTGTAATGGCTATGTCGCTGGACTCCCACGTAGTCGACCATGGTTCGTGTCCCGGACCCGGTGGCTTAAAACTCACGCTGGGCGT
>NW_006202174.1:38002-42393 GCF_000334495.1 Tupaia belangeri chinensis
CCTATAGCGAAAACCCCTCCAAAAAAAAAAAAAAAAAAGAGAGACATCATTCATCTATTCACAACGGTGGTGGCCCTCATGATTTAAATATCAACCACTAAGCCTCACCCCTTAAGAGTTTCACTGCCCATCCACGCCATGACACTGTGGACTAAGCCTTTGGGAAACAAATAGTTATCCAAAGCATAGCATAGATGTTCAAGAAAGCCTGTGCTTTGTGTCCCTAGTGCCCTGAGTCTATTACTTTAACACTTTTAATTATGAACTAAAACAAGATAGCCAAGTTCAGTGATGTAACACAGACAATCAAAGGAGCTCCGATATATATATATATATATACATACACATACACACATACACACACATACATACATACACACACACATACATATATATACATATGTATGTGTGTGTGTATAGTATATATTTTTTTACTTTTGCCAGTGAACTTCTGTTACTATTGTACACATTTAATTTGTACTCCTCTAATTTATTCTTTTAATTTTTGCTCCTTTTGTCATTGCTCCAACTGTGGTTTGAATGTTTTATTTTTATTTATTTAAAAAAATTTTTTAGAGAGAGATTTTTGCTATAGGGCACATGTACTTGCTGGAGAGACACAAAGAGATAGAAAGCAAGAGATCACCCCCCAGGAAGGATGGCCACATTGCAATATCTTCTCTTCCATTCTCTTCTCAGGATTTTGGGCATGCATGCACATGCACCCAGTGTGTTTTAAGCCACTGGGTGTGGGACTCGAACCACAGTAAACTATGTGGGAGTCCAGTAATATAACTATTATGTCATCTGTTGGTCCCAGAATGTTTTATTTTTGATATTGTACATTTGTTCTGTTCTTTATATGAGAGAAAACTAGGCTTGAGAACAAATGATCAGAATCCCAGACTAAACACTTACCAACTATGCAAATCTGTCATTCAGCCTTTGTTATCTATAGAGTGGGAGTGATGATAATGATGAACTTGATGTTCAGATGATGAATGATTAGTTGACTGTTTTTCCAAGGGAATGGAAGGTAGGGATTTACATCCTAAGTCTAAACTAGGGGTCTGCCAACTATAGTCCCAAAGTCACATATGGTCCTTCAACATTTTTATAAATAATGTTTTATTAGAACACAGCCATGCCTGTTCATTTATGTCCATCTGTGGCTACTTTCCTGCTACAACAGAGTTGAGCAGTGGAGATAGGGCTGTTGAGCAAGTGGATTTACTCTCTGGCCTTTTATAGAAAAAGTTTTCTAATACTTAACCTGTATGGTAACCAACTATCTGTTTTGATTTGAGAAAATTTAGGAATATGTTCTTAATGGGCTGTGAGGGTGCTGTTTAATGAAAAAAAAAAGTGTATTACACCCAGAAAATTCTCAAGGACACCCTAAGCCAGTGTTCAGTTGCTGAAAGAGAGGTGTAACGTTTATCTTTTCACTCTTGAAATGCTACCTACAGGGCTACTGTTGGCAGAGGCCATTATGCAAATACAGATTCATCTCTTCACAATGCCACATGTGAAGCATTTTCACGAATATAAATTGTATTAAGGCCTGAATATAGCGTATGTACTTTCATGACTTTATGAAATTGTTCAGTCATCTGGACATTTTTCACTCTGTTTACCAGGAAATGTGAAATAGAGAATTGAGCAATTTTCTCGTCAATTTGATCAATGTAGACTGGCAACCCGGATGCCTTTAGTTTTAAAAAAGCCTTTTCTCCCTTCAATTGCTGGAATTTATTTATTTATTTTACTAAATTCTCCAGCTAATTACTCCAATTTTCCAATCTATCTTACCTTTGAAGGGGCAGCCTTTTGAATTTTACATGTGGTTGGTACAAGCGAGGTCTGTTCCAAAAGTGTAAGCTTTTACAGTGAAGGATTCATGTTTATTTATCTATCTACTTGCTTGGTCCTTTTGATCCATAATCAAAATGGCTCAGCTTTTACCTTCAAATCAATCAATACCATTATAGAACTAAAGAAGAAAAAAGGAAGAGAGATTGGAATGAAAGAGTAAGAGTTACGGGATTTGGAAAACTAGTGCCCCATTGGCAAGTGGAAAGTGTGAGAAGGGCCTTAGAGAAGGCAACTGGGTAATAGAAGATCATGATTGATACTTTGGGAATAGTTACATAGGATGTGAGGTGAATCATAGGCAGCCAGCTTTTTAGAAGGGACAATCAGAACAAGAGGATTAATTACGGGCTCATGAAGATTGATGAGGAAGAGGGAATGCGTTCAGAAGGGTTAGTAGCCAATAAAATTATATTCAAAAGTAACCAATCTGAGAGAATAAAACTGTCTATGAATTCCGCCATTGTCCTGATTTCAAAGTGGAATCTCATGTTGGTTTCATCTCCCTCTACTGTGCTCAGGTAGGGGACTTTTCTCATCAAGTGACCATCTCCTTCTCTTGGTGTTTAAGAACTCACCTATCTACAAGGTGGATGAGTTCTTTCATAGTTAAACAAAGGATTGTCTAGATATGTTAAGGCAATTAAGGTGAGGAGCAAAGTCTTGGGACACAAACAAGTCTCTTTCTTAAGTAGATCTCAATAGGTAACATATTGGCCACTGTGATAGTGTCAAAGAAATATGACTGAATGATGGCATGACCTTATGATCCAGTGCAGGCCATGGCTCATCCTAGGTGTTTGTTTTGTTTTGTGTGTGTGGTGGGCATTGTTATGATTTCTTAACTTTCTAAATCTCTTAGCTTCTAAATATAACTTCTAAATCTCTTCTAAATTTCTAAACTTTCTAAATTCCTTCTAAATCTCTTCTAAGTTTTTTAGCTTCTAAATATCTCAACTCTTAACCTCTAAGTTTCTTAATTTCTAAACCACTTCCAAGTTTCTTAACTTTTGTACTTTTAACATCTTTGACATGCTTTTCACAAAAGGAGTAACATTCAGATACACATTTATCTCTCCCAGGTTCCCCTGTTTTATGCCCAGCTGACTGTGCATCCACTCCTTACTCATTATTTTTTCTTTTATTTTCTCCTTGCTGGCCTCTGGAGTGTCCACTCACATTATCTTTTGTACTCAGGTCCCTGTTGGGGTGTCACATGACCCTGCCTGAGGGCAAAGAGATAGGATACTCTAAGGGGAAGGGTTGTAGGGTCAGGTGGACCTGGCGACAGTGCTAGAGAACACTGAGGCCAAGACACTGGCTTTTGAGTCTCACTGCTTGTTTACATAGCTCTTCTTCTCCTGATCTCCTGCACATTTGTACAGATGTATTTTTTCCTTTCGAAGAGCTTTTGAGCCTAATAATTTAGTATTTTTACAGTCTTTGTTTTCTGGTTTCCTTATGGGTAACTCATGCATTCTAAAAAAAAACAGCCCTTGAGGTTCTAAGAAAATTTCATAGGAATAATAATACCCTAAAATACTGTAACCTGCCAGAAGTGATTCTTGGATTTAGGTTTAAGATTTATTAGTGACTTTTGACATAGAAGATGAAGGAGCCATGTTTTAGGATCAAGATTCCGAGGGCATTTAAAAGGATTTTCCTGTTGGATGATTAGTTGGTGAGTTATTTTGGATACAAAATTAGAGGTAGAGACAGAAAGGTACTAAAACATTACAGGATGATGAGGAAAGACTGCAGAAAGACAGATCCAGGCCTCAGGCAGTAAGAGTTAAGAAGGAATCTGTCACAAAACCAAGAACCTAGGGCCGACCAGAGGCATCAGGGCATTAACCGATGTCCCGCAAGTCAGGTGCTGAGAAGTAAGATAGAAATAGGTTATTGGAAGTCATAGGCTGGGGGGTAGATATAAATTCGTGCCGAGAAAGTTTTGCAAATAACTGACATCTTTCAAAAGCTGAGGCTTCTTATGAGTGACCTTTCTTCAGTCCTAAGAGGCTTTCAAACATGTTCTGAGTGAATGCCCGAGGTAGTAGTAGTTAACTTGTGTCTTGAAGAAAATATAGGTTAGCCTGGCAGCTTAGGGGGGATATGAGGTCATTTTAATTAAGAGGATTTACCTCAGTAGGATAGAAGTGTGTAAGTCTGGCATATCCTGAAGACTCTTAGCAAACTGGTGCATTGAAATCAATGCATTCTAGGAGTTGATACAAGATCTGAGGGTCTCAGTGAAGATTTGATTTGGTTTTATGTACTTAATTGTGTGTAAATATATAAACTATTTATAAAATATATAAACTATTGTGTGTAAATATATTAACTGTTGTGTGTAAATATATAAATTATTTAAATTATTATGAGCTCAAGGGCCCAGTGTACATCTTTTATCTCAAAATACAGACGTTGACAATGAAATTATAGTCCTCTGAGTGTAGTTTTTTTTTTTTTTTTTTTTTTTTTTGGGGGGGGGGGGGGTTTGCTCTAAGGGATGCGGGTCC
>NW_006202174.1:42589-43410 GCF_000334495.1 Tupaia belangeri chinensis
GGGGGAGAGGTTTTGCTATAGGGCATGTGCGCTCACCAGAAAGACAGAGAGAGACAGAGAGATGGAAAGTGAGAAATCACCCCCCAGGGGGATGGTCATGCTGCAATCCCTTCTCCATTTTCCTCTCAGGATCCTGGAACACATGTGCATACACACACACACACACACGCACACATGCCTGGCATAAGTTTTAAGCCACCAGGTCCAGGACTTGAACTGCAGTGGACTACATGGGAGTCCAGCGACATAGTCATTACGCTAACTGCTGGTCCCCATATAGTTTTAACAAAATGTTTAGCTCTTTACTGGTTTTCCTTCCCCGGCCTCACTAAAGAGCTGTCTGGCCTACACCTGTGCAAATTTGAATGTCTACACAAATCACTTGAGGGTTGTTAAAAATGTGGACTCAGATTCAGTAAATCTGGCAGAAGTACAGGACAGAACGATGCATTTCTCAGAAACTTTCCTGTGGTATTGATCCTACTGGCCTGTGAGCAGAAATGGCTAAATGAAGGGCATGGAGTTTGGTAGTGAAAAAGCATTGATTTGTGCTTCAGAAGACCTGGGTAGTTTGAGTTTTATCTTTGAATCTTAGGAGCTCTAGGACTTGAACACGTGGTTTAAGCTCTTTGAGCCTTGTTTCCTTATGTAAAATATAGGGATAATGATACTACCTTCAGAGGTATCATTCTTTTTTTTTCTAATTTGCCAGAAGGCATGTGTACTCAACAGAACTGTGGTCGACTGCTTGGGAGTCCAGTGACATAGCCATTACGCTAACTGCTGCTCCCAACAGAGAAAGCAAGAGGGAGAGGGAAAGA
>NW_006202174.1:43496-64149 GCF_000334495.1 Tupaia belangeri chinensis
AATGGGCCATGGTCACATCAGTCTCTTCTCGCCCATTTCTCCATCCTGTCAGGATTTTGTGTGTGCACACACACATACCTGGTTTATATCTCAAGCTACCAGGTCTGGGACTCAAACCGTGTGGTTGGCCATTAGAGAGCCAGCTGCCTTAATCAGCTGCCCACAGAGCTGGCCCGGCTATCATTTTTTTTAAAGAGAGAGACAGACCTAACAAGATTCTGATGTTGCAGTCCAACCCCAGCCTTCAGTTAGCCCTGGGTCATGAGCAAGTGTGTTCCTGGCACACTTAGAGAAGTCTCCAAACTTGAATCAGGCAACTTTCCGTGTGTGGTTGCCTCATAGAGCCTGCATTTACCCCTGTGCCACTGTCCAGGCCCTTCACAGGTATCATTCTAACAGATACGTTTCTCCCTAGATCTGCCTCATTCACAGATGTCTAACAAAACACCTGGCATATCATAGATGCTCCATAAACATTTATTGAAGGAACAATTGAATAAGTGAATGAATTACAAATAGATTTGATTATTACTCTTTAAAAGAGTTCGTTCATTCATTCATTCATTCCTTCCAGTGGACGGCAGACACTCCCAACAGGGTCTTCACACTAACAGTCCACTCCCAGCCTCAGTGTGGATCACAGGCACACACACACTCTCAGCATATACTGGAAGGCCTTGGGATGGAGGGATGGAGACTGGGTCTTTTCCATGAGGCCCCAGAATCACAGAGCACAGTAGTACCACTGTGTCCCTGAAATTCCCAATTAAGAACCTTATTATATAAGTAGAGTATGTAGCAAAGTACCTGGCCATAAGAGCCATTTCAATAAATGTTGGTTGCTTCCGCATCTCCTCTTGCCTTGGAAATGAAACGCTGAATTTGGATGCATATCTCAAACTATGGAAGTAACAACCTTTAATACAGGTACTCTCTATGTGCTCTTTCTGTGAAAGAACAATTACACTTCAGTTAAAGGAAGTTTGATGGATACATGAGAGGGGAGTGTCATAATGTTGTTTCACATAAACGGACAAGAGCAAATTAGGCAATCACTCTTCAGAAATTGATCATCTAAATACGTGTATGTGTCTTACCTACTGCTGGAGCCCTGGAACGGAAGCGATTGTAAGAAGATGTGAAGCTTCTTGGATTCAGGTGAGACTAGAACCAGGCACATAGCTGATCTTGGGAATAAGAATTTGACAAGTCTGACTCACCTACTCATAGACTCCCTGTATCTCCAGATATTAAAATTTATTTGAGATTAACGAGCTTGATCCTTTCCAAGTGCAAGAACGCTAGAATATAAAGAATTAAATTGGTATGCTTCAGTAAATATTGTTATCTGATTGCAAACGAGGAAAGGGATCTGATGAAACTGAGTACTAAGTGTACACCAGGAATGGAAATAGATGCTGGAGACATGGGGTGAAGAAGGCAGAGCAAGCCTTGGCCCTTATGAACCTTGTTCCTGGGAGTGGAATAGAAAGAAAATAGGAAAATAGACCAAGGGGTGTTTTATTTGACTGGATTTCAGAAGCACATTCACTGACATGAATTGTCATTTATTGATTAAGAGGGTTTAAGGCCAGTTCAAGTAGTTGTTTATGTCTACAGACTAAGAAGACTTAAGATTGTGGTAACCTGGGACCAGCAGGTAGCATAGTGGTCATGGCACTGGACTCCCACTTGCCTGCTGTGGTTTGAGTCCCACACCTGGAGGCTTAAAAAATCACACAAGGTATATGTGCATGCATATCCAAAATCTAAGGAGGAGAAAGGATTGGTGTATGGCCATCCCCCCAAGGGGTGATTTCGCACCTTCCCTCTCTCTGACGAACACATGCATCCTATGGCAAAAATAAATAAATAAGTAAGTAAATAAATAAGATTGTGGTAACTTAAAAATATATTTTTTAAAGTGTATGATATCAGGGTTTTTTTTTTTTTTGCTATTCTATTTACTTGTATGTCTTCAGCTGTTATGAAAGTAAAAAGAACTTGATCGTTTCTCAGTATTTGTTGAATGATGAACAACTTCACAGGAATGTAGCCAGTGAACATAGATTGATTATGGCTGAGGGATTTATGGTTCTGCATATACTTAGGCCAGTGTATTCTCTCTCTCTTATACATAACCAGTGTGCAGCTATAGCTATAATTAGTTTATCGATTACGGTAAAAAGAAGAAAGACTCTCAAACTAGGACACTATTTTTTGCTAAAAGAGGTGGTAAAAATAAAAATACAAAAGTTCTTCTGACAGCTCTCTATATTGACAATCCTCTTCTGACTTGGTGCTTTGAATTTTTGTGGTAGCTGTCATTAGCAGCAGTTGTTACATTTTTAAAGTTATTTTTTGAAGTTGACAATAGATTTTGTGTGTTCATTTTGTTCCCAAAACTGATTCATATGAAGTACATTATTTTTTAGCATGGTTTGCTATTTTATAAACCTTCCTGGGGTCACTACCACTCTCATTTTCTTTCTCTTTTTTTTTTAAAAAATATTTTACTTAAGTGTATTCATTTAGTTGTGTATTTATTTTCATTTGACCAGAGAGAGACAGAGTGAAGGAGATGAAGAAAGAAAGTGAGAAAGCAAGCCACCAGGTCTGGAACTCAAACTGCAGTTGAGTTAAAAAAAAAAAAAGAAGAAGAGCTTCTCATCTAATATGAATTCTGGCAAGTATTCAGTTAAATAAGTCACATGAGTAACAAATCTCTACAATCATGATTACAATTATGATTATTCTAATAGAGAGATAGAGGAGGTTTCATCAAAGTGTAGTAATGAAAGTTTAGACTTTGGCTCACATCTGGCTCATGCAGGATCAGTATCCATACCAACAGATTAATCTCATTAAATCTTAGAAAATCTTGGCAATTTCTGAAGTAATGATGAGTAAGCCCATGAAGTGGTTGGGTAATCAGGTAAATGAGATGGCCCATGGATTCAAAGCATAGCCAACCGTATTGAGACTTCGAATACTTAGAAATGTAAATGGATGGCAATCAGCTAAAATTAGTGTCACTTGTGTGTGTGTGTGTGTGTGTGTGTGTGTGTGTGTGTTTTAATAGCTGAGATAAATATGTAAAAGTGATAGAGGAAGAGAAGAAAAAGAAGAAAAAATATAGTTAATGTAGTTAAAACAAATTTTCTTTTGTCCCGGAGTAATAGTCACTCTGTGGTACTGTCCTCCCAAATCCTCCCTTTGTCACATGAGAAAAAGAGGATGTGAGGTAACTGCTCTTACCATTTAATAAGATGAGCGAGTGAGAGCAGAAAGACCTTACCGAGTTGTGTAAAAATCAACGTACGACCATGAGCAATGGGCTGGGTATTTCAGAGGCAAAGGGTGAAGACTGAAGAGGCCAAGTAGACTGAGACCCATTTTCTACTGAAGAATGCAAGGTTGAGAGTAGGTGCAAAAAAACCCTAGAAACCATGGGTGTGAAGCCAGTAGGGTGGAAGAAATGAAACATGACCCTAGACCGATGGAGCCCCTTCAGGTATAATAGGATGTTCAAATGTGTGAAAAGCCAGGAGCAAGGGGTAAAAGGAGAGAGAGCAAGCGTTTTGCCTCCAAGTTAGCCATGGATGAGTTATTGAGAAAGGCATAGAAAGCTCCCTAAGGTCAGAGTCCTTCCTGTAAGTGAGGTGGATGGACTGTAGTAAGTGGTTTTCATGCTGTCCTGTGTGAATTTTAGAGGTGCTGAAAGGGGTCTCCTAGGGACTAAGTTTGATTCAAAAGTGGCTGAAAACCAGTGATCCTAGAGTGATCTCTAGATCTAAGTAAGTAGTACTTTTTGTGACTTCATCTCTCTAGTAGGGCAGGATCGATGATGAAGAACAAAATAACACTTCTATTTTATGTTCCCAGTTAACTGAAAAACGTCCTATATTTGCTTGGTCCATCCGTAAGTAGTGTGACTTGATGATTTGTAGTAAACACTACTGTTTCCGGAGTTTCACTAACCTCATGCATGAATTGTTTGGAACAGTAGTTCTTAAATTTATTGTTGACTCAATGGATCACTAAGTCCCTATAATAGTGTACAGGATAACATAAAAATAAGACTCAGGTCCTAGAAGGAATTGCCACACAAGTGATGTCCCCAGTATGTGATGTGTTATATGCATGATCTTAATTGGGACAGGCAACAAGCTCAGTGCTGGCCTTAGGCTCTATTTGATTGGTTAATAGTGTGACTTGCCAACTTACTTCACACAGCTGTGTAGAGGTGGCTTAATCGATTGGTACCCATAAAGAGGTGCCATGTTTTATAGGCTTATAGGTACAACTAAGTGAGGAAGTGCCTTCTTTTGGGGAAGGAGAAGGTGTTAAAGATAAGGACCAGAAGAGAGAAAGAGAGAAAAGGACAAGGTAATGGCAACAGAGACAATACATTTCTTCTGAGCTGATAGGAGGAAGAGTTGATAATTATGTGTGAATAGGAAAGACTGCAGAGGAAGAGGGAAATCTATGTGGTGGACAAAAGTAAGGTAGGGACCAGAAACCCTTTTCTATATGTTTATAAAACTGACCCCAGTAGAATCACAGATTTTCTGCATGGTGGTTGGGTCTTTTGGGCTACAGTAAAAAACAAATACAAGTCTCATCCCAACACAGTCATGATAAAGAGTACTTTTTTAGAAGAACGTTCAGGCAGGGGCCAGCACGGCGTGGTGAGAAAAGCGCTGGACACTTGCACATGGATGACCACTGTTCGAGTCTCAGACCTGGTGGCTTACTTTCTCATTTTCTTTCTCTCTTTGTGTCTCTTTCTGGTCAAATTAAAAAAATAAAAAAATGAATAAATAAAATTAAATAAATCTTAAAAAAAAAAAAGAAAATCATTCAGTCAGTAAGGCAAGAATAATGACCAGACCCATCTATTCTGATTCTTATTACTGTTTTTTCTTTGCCAAGGTTATTTTCATAGAAAAGTGATTTTTAAGAAATTCTGTAAAAATTATTTTTCATTTTTGGCAAGCAGTAGCTGACTACTTTGGTAAACTGGTACGCAGATACTGTGGAATCTTTTCCCCTTCAAATATCAACAATATAGGGAGGGAGAAATATAAAAGCAACTAGCATATATAGTGACTTTATAAATCATATTCCAATAAGCAGCTGCCACCAGATAGCAAGGCTACTTACTATAAAGGCTTCCTTTGCTTCTCTAGCCCTTAGCACCTTGAATTTGCAATAACTGCATCTCATTACCTTATTCCTGTTAGTTTCAGGATAGGTTTGCACTGATAATATTCTGACAAAGGTCATAACTATCTCAAATAATGTTGTGTTGCATCCTCATTGAAAAAAGAATGCCAAAAGCACTTATTGAATTGTTTTCACCTCGTAGGTAATGCAGGTTGGTCTTTGATCTGTTACTGTGTCCACAAATAGTTCATTTCATTAGCATAAAGGAAATGAAGCTATTACCCTTATTTATAGAAGAATATTTTAAAAGAGGGGACAGTTAGGGCTGGAGAACACCTTCTCAGGCTTTTAAATACAATTAGATAGAGGACTGCCAATGAAGGAACCTAGAATGAAAATTGTCTTCTCAATGTAACGTGAACACATGGTTTTGTGCAGAAAAAGTCGTAGATCAATATATTTTGAAACCAAGGGTTTTTCCTTATCCCATGTGCCTTTCCTAAACCATTCAGGTAAATAGTCTGAGATTCCCCCAAATAATTTTCAGTCTTATATCAAAAGCTTGGTATATATGCTATTGTAAGTTTCACCAGGGTGATGCCTTTAAGCCCTAAATGTAATAAGCAAGTATGCTAAAAATTTACATGGCCACCTCTTCATTCTGCTTTTTATCATTATCAGTAATCAAGTATCACTCCTCTGACTTCTTAGTTTTCTAATAGTTTAAGAGAGTCTTAGAATCATGTTGGGCATTTTAGGGCTTGATATGCATGACTAATGATGTCTTTCATAACGCAGGAATTGCTTTGCTGCTCGAAGCTCTAATGTACTTAAAATTGATGGAAAGAACTAATCTATTTGGGGTGTCAAGTCAAAGTGTATAGTGAATTAATTGTATGCTCAGATTTTCTTTTCAAGGCAAGGAGGCTCTTATTTTCCAACACAGCATAAAAGAAAATGTATGGTTAGGTCCTGCAGGAAACCAGTGCCTTACCCCCTGTCCTGTATATAAGTATTTTCTGTTCAGGCATATTTCATAGAATAACTATCTTCTACCAAACCTGAATGGTGTGAAGTTGTGAGTTGAAAATTTCTGTTCAAAGATTCCCACAACTCTGACCCTTGGCTCATTGTCCTCCCCTCTGGCTATTTAGTTTTTCCATAAAACCACTATAAATATCATTCAAGATCTTTGTCCTATTCGTTGAACCTTACTTTTCCTGTCCTACTTTAATCTCTAAAATATTGCGCATAGCCAGCCTGGTGATTAAGGGAGCTGGATGCCACATGGTCAATCATGGTTCAAATCCTAGCCATGGCACCTTGAAAAACATGGGCACATGGGTGTGCATACCCAAAATCCTGAAGGGATTTTGAGAAACAGAAGAGACTGTGGCGTGACATGGCCCATGGGATTTTCTTTCTGTCTCTATTTCCCTCTCTGGTGAGTGCATATACCCTCTGGCAGATTAAAAAGAAAAAAAATGCATAGGTTCTTTGTTGTAATTTTCTAGTAGTTCTAACCTCCTAGAATGCTACCTTCTAGTCTTTCTGAATCTAAAACACCTGGTAGTCCTACCCTTTCTCTGAAGGCTTTCAGTGTAAAGACACTTCGACTGCATGATTGATTGATGTAAAAAATGTGTTCTCAGTATCCTGGAGTATTGTTTTGTCATGTCTCTATGTTCCCATCACTCTACAATCTAGATTCTGACCTCCTTAAGAGCAAGCTTAATGCTATCATTGGATATGTCCCTTCCTGACCCAGTACTTACAGTTGTATATTGTTGAAGCTATTGGGCAAATTGAAAGTGAATAATTCAGGGTTGGCCCTGTGGTTAAGGTATTGAAAAAAGAATGCCAAAAGCACTTATTGAATTGTTTTCACCTCGTAGGTAATGCAGGTTGGTCTTTGATCTGTTACTGTGTCCACAAATAGTTCATTTCATTAGCATAAAGGAAATGAAGCTATTACCCTTATTTATAGAAGAATATTTTAAAAGAGGGGACAGTTAGGGCTGGAGAACACCTTCTCAGGCTTTTAAATACAATTAGATAGAGGACTGCCAATGAAGGAACCTAGAATGAAAATTGTCTTCTCAATGTAACGTGAACACATGGTTTTGTGCAGAAAAAGTCGTAGATCAATATATTTTGAAACCAAGGGTTTTTCCTTATCCCATGTGCCTTTCCTAAACCATTCAGGTAAATAGTCTGAGATTCCCCCAAATAATTTTCAGTCTTATATCAAAAGCTTGGTATATATGCTATTGTAAGTTTCACCAGGGTGATGCCTTTAAGCCCTAAATGTAATAAGCAAGTATGCTAAAAATTTACATGGCCACCTCTTCATTCTGCTTTTTATCATTATCAGTAATCAAGTATCACTCCTCTGACTTCTTAGTTTTCTAATAGTTTAAGAGAGTCTTAGAATCATGTTGGGCATTTTAGGGCTTGATATGCATGACTAATGATGTCTTTCATAACGCAGGAATTGCTTTGCTGCTCGAAGCTCTAATGTACTTAAAATTGATGGAAAGAACTAATCTATTTGGGGTGTCAAGTCAAAGTGTATAGTGAATTAATTGTATGCTCAGATTTTCTTTTCAAGGCAAGGAGGCTCTTATTTTCCAACACAGCATAAAAGAAAATGTATGGTTAGGTCCTGCAGGAAACCAGTGCCTTACCCCCTGTCCTGTATATAAGTATTTTCTGTTCAGGCATATTTCATAGAATAACTATCTTCTACCAAACCTGAATGGTGTGAAGTTGTGAGTTGAAAATTTCTGTTCAAAGATTCCCACAACTCTGACCCTTGGCTCATTGTCCTCCCCTCTGGCTATTTAGTTTTTCCATAAAACCACTATAAATATCATTCAAGATCTTTGTCCTATTCGTTGAACCTTACTTTTCCTGTCCTACTTTAATCTCTAAAATATTGCGCATAGCCAGCCTGGTGATTAAGGGAGCTGGATGCCACATGGTCAATCATGGTTCAAATCCTAGCCATGGCACCTTGAAAAACATGGGCACATGGGTGTGCATACCCAAAATCCTGAAGGGATTTTGAGAAACAGAAGAGACTGTGGCGTGACATGGCCCATGGGATTTTCTCTCTGTCTCTATTTCCCTCTCTGGTGAGTGCATATACCCTCTGGCAGATTAAAAAGAAAAAAAATGCATAGGTTCTTTGTTGTAATTTTCTAGTAGTTCTAACCTCCTAGAATGCTACCTTCTAGTCTTTCTGAATCTAAAACACCTGGTAGTCCTACCCTTTCTCTGAAGGCTTTCAGTGTAAAGACACTTCGACTGCATGATTGATTGATGTAAAAAATGTGTTCTCAGTATCCTGGAGTATTGTTTTGTCATGTCTCTATGTTCCCATCACTCTACAATCTAGATTCTGACCTCCTTAAGAGCAAGCTTAATGCTATCATTGGATATGTCCCTTCCTGACCCAGTACTTACAGTTGTATATTGTTGAAGCTATTGGGCAAATTGAAAGTGAATAATTCAGGGTTGGCCCTGTGGTTAAGGTACCCGGATCCCACTTGGCCAACTGTAGTTCAAATCCTGGCCATGGTGATTTAAAAAGCACATTGGGCCCTTGTGTATAACTTCTCCAAATCCTGGTAGGAGGGAGAAATGGAAGATAAATGAGTGTGGTGTGACCACATCTCATTGACGGGTGCTTTCTCACTCTCTCTCTGTCTCTGTCTGGTAAGCACACATGTTCTTGGTCAGTTAAAAAAAAGAGTTAATAATTCAGGTCCATCTTTGAGCTTTTATATTCATCTGATAATACATGCCAGAAGATTGTAAACTTGTTGAGGACAGGGCCATGGTATATTCAACTTTCATCCCCCAATACCTAGAGTCTATCATGTGGTAAAAATAAAAACTCACTATTGTCTGTTGAACTCACCCGAATCATCTCTCATAGCTGGATAATAGCATGTTTACTGGGAACCAGCAGTTAGCGTAATGGCTATGTTGCTGGACTCCCACGTAGTCGACCTCGGTTCATGTCCCGGACCCGGTGGCTTAAAACTCATGCCGGGCTCGTGTGCATGCGTGCCCAAGATCCCGGGAGGAGAATGGAGGAGAAGGGATTGCGGCGTGACCATCCCCTCTGGGGGGTGATTTCTCGCTTTCTGTCTCTATGTCTCTCTCTGTCTGTCTGGCAAGCGCATGCACCCTATAGCAAAAACCTCTCAAAAAAAAAAAATAGCATGTTTACTTTTAAGATGTTTAGGAAAGAAATACACCCCATAGCATTCCTACATAACTTGGAACCTCAACATCCTTGTATTTAACGTACATTATCTCAGTCAGTTAGGCTTTGGAATGGCTTCACTTTAAATGTTAGAAGACCTTCAGCTATTGATGACGGCTTGACTTAAGCCACCACCTCTACTAAAAGATAGATTATTCCTGTGCACAGTTCCCCAATTTTACTTTTCAAATTTTAAAACACATCTTTTACTTCCTTAACAATATTTTATCCCTGGATAGTTTATATGAATGGAACATAGCCACTGAGAACTTTAAGCTTAAGAACTTCTAATAATAATTGCTCTAAATGGAGACAGGTTATGTGTACATTTTTATGTTTCTCATTCTCAATCTTGGCTTTAACTAAAGAATGCTGGAATCACCAGCTAAAAATGAATAGAAGTACATTCATTGCCTTCAGCGTGCTCAGCCTCAGTGTCTCCTCTGGCCTTGACTTGTTGACACACAGCCTTGAGCAGCCCCCTCTGGTGGCAATCCCCATATTTTCACCCAGAGCCCTTTAAAATACATGATTCGTTGGTGGCCGCTGAACGTGCTACCTGCACATGCCATCAGAGTTCATAAAATGCCATCTTCATTTGCTCTGTTCTTCTTAGGGAGATTCCAACCATCTTTGTGAATAAACTCATCAAGAGAAGACCAGCCCTGGAATTTCCAGGTGGTGAGATGTTAATTTCCATTGTCCAGGAAATACAGATATATGTCGATGTAAATACAGATACAGAGATAAAATATCCTGGCACTAATGTGCCCTCAAAAGAATAGGGTGCTGAGGAAGCTAGGAAATATGTAACTCTTTTCTCCCACCCCCAGTAGTAGTCTCAGCGCTGAGTTACCTAAAGCAGTGAAAGACCCGTCCCCCTGTACTGAAGACCTAAGAAATTTGTTGGACATAGTACATAGCCTGCATTTTACACTCAAGTAAATATGCTCTGTGTGTTCCCAAAAAGGCCAATATTTATATATCAAGCTCACCAAGTTAAATTTACTTTCCCACATTAAGCCTGCATGATGAATGGCTTTATCTTGCCTATTACAGCCTGTTAAATCATAAATCCCCAGGCAGGAGAAAGAGGAAAAAATAACTTGAATGAAGAAAGCCACTGAGGGACAAACCATGACTATTTAAGATGGTTCCACTGCATCACATTTGCTAACAATACTATGTAAAAATACCTTGGAAAACCTATTTGACTTTTATTTTCTTGCCATTTCAATTTTTGTTGCTAACAACAATAAAAAAGGAATGTCGCTGTAGGAGTAGCTGACTAACCCGGTATTTCCATTTCTCTGTTTTATTACCTACATAATATAGTGTTTCTCAAACCAATTTTACTTATAGTTTCATATGTTAGGTGAATAAATGAATGAATGAATAAACATGAGTATAAATGTATTTCCATATTCTGGTGGGAATGACCTTTCCACTTAGTGAAATTTAACCCATTTGTGTTTTAAGGAAATTCCCTCTTTCTCTCTTGTTGGAGTTTTCTCTCCCTTCACTATTCTTTCATGGAAGTTTATATTTTGTTTGGGTAACTATTGAGTCATTAAGAAAGTCTTTGTGTACAAAAACAGAAAAATATGTCATGACTTTTCTGATGACCTAATAGACCTCATATTTTAATCTGCTTTTTATTAATTTTTTAAAATTTTATTTTATTTTATTTTTAGATTTTTGCCATAGGGTGCATATGTTAGCCAGAGAGAGACAGAGAGACAGAATGAGGGAAAGTGAGAAATCACCCACCCCAGCGGGTGTTGGCCATGCCACAATCCTTTCACCTCCATTTTCCTTCCAGGATTTTGGGCACGCACATAGAAACGCCAGGTGTGATTTTCAAACCACTGGATCCAGGACTCGGACACCATTCAGCCATGTGGGAGGTCAATGTTTTGACCACCATGCCATTTGCTGTCCCCCATTTTAAAGACCTTTAAGTACTCTTTATGCTCTTTAGTGAAGTATCTTGTTCATTTCTGAACGGTTCACTTGGTGCATTCTGTGCTTTTTATTTCACTAAGTGGAGCATGGGGCATGTGGAAGGTTATGGTAGCCTCAGAGTGACCACATAATTTATGGTCCAAAGTGGATATTTTTGAGAGTGGAGAGAGTGGTATTAGTAATTATACTGGACAACAGAAAGAAACAAAGATTTTCCTAGGCTAACCAGATACATAGAACTGGTATCCCTAGGAATCACAAATAATAATTCTGATTTAAGTAACACTGAAACATAAATGAAAGTTGTGCAGAATTCATTGTGTTCGGGCCTGTTTTCTGATATCTTCGAGTAAAATAGGCTATCATGGGTTCTTAGGAATAATGTTCTTAATGCTATTGAGGTTAAATATTTAGGCAAGAGAATAAATGTGTAGGAAATTACTGAGATGGTTCAGGCTCCAATTTCTGCAGGCAAAAATACAGATAAGATAGGTCGAACCTATTGTTGGTTTATTCTGCATACTGGTGACATTCATGAAATAATTATTAGAGCTTAACATTATGGTTGTGTGCATAGGTCAGATGGTGAGCCACTTCAAGGCAGAAAATGCATCTGATCTATATCGGTATCTCCTACAACTCCTTCTATGTCCATAGTTAAACAATGCATGCTGTGAAATTGTGTGGGATCTTGGAAGAGTTGGGCTCATTCAACCTTTGCTTAATCAAGGCCCTTTTGTAAGACTCTTGACTGGTAGAATGAATTCTCTACTTATGAGGAACTTATTCTTTTCACAAGAAACCATCTCATTTTTGAATTGCCATATTTGTGGAAAAAATACTTCTTTAACTAAAATGAAAATACATCTCATAACTTTGATATGACACATTTCTTAAGTATTCAGCACATACAATGCACTGAGTCCACCTGCTAGGCCCCATTTAACCTTTTGGATTTACCCAGAAGAAATCCAAATCCCCTTCCTTTCAAATAGTTGAAGAGTACCATCATGGTCTCCTAAGTATTTTTTTTTTTTTTATCAAGTCTTGGCTTTACCAGGTTTTAAAATCCTTTCTCATATGACTGACTTTCCAGACTAATTGCTATTCTGTTCATCTTTGAAAGTATCCCACTTAGAGACTTTTTTAAGAAAGGAGTACCCAATTTAGAGCAAAATCTTCCAGCTGAGGACTAAGCAGTGCAGAGTATAGGACTTTTTTTTTTTTAAAGAGAGTTGCAGATCATGTTTGTGCAAGAGTGTGTACGTGCGTATGTGTGCATGTGTACATGTGTTCATGTCTGAGTCTGTATTAATGTTTTCTTACGTCCAACGAGCATGGGAAAATAGCACCCCATTGTTTATATGAGGTAAAAGAATATTCAATTTAAACTCAGCTACAATAGGCTTGACTGCTTCAAGATCTCCCAGTCATGGTGAGTGATACCATTCCCCAAATTAAAAAACAGTGCCAAATGCATGGCACCACAGTTATGTTAGGCATGGGCTGATTAGTCAGAAGTCCATGGAGATGTCTTATTTAAGGGAACCGTGTGGGTAATCTAAGTTTAATGGCCCTGAGGTAAGGACCAGATGCCCGTTATAGTTTTAGGCTAGAAACCCTCAAGTTTAATGGGCCTGGAGCGAGAAGAGGGGTGGAAAAGGAGCCTGCATTAGAACCCACCAAGTCACAAACCCTGACTCCGAGCAGTGTCTTCATGAATGGAGGGACCTCCATTTTCTCATTAGCATAAATCTGCCATATGGGCCTGCATATATCCCATCTATTACTCTGGCCCCTTCTCATCTTGCCTGCCTCACTGACCCTGGACATCCTTACAATACAGCCTAAGACGTGTAGGCTTTGGCAGTCAGATCGTTGCTGTACTGTTTTGACCTTGAGGCTAACTAAAGTCCCTGGGTCTTACTTATATTAGCTTCTGTTAAGCCGCATTTCTCCTATTATACCTGACGTTGATATATGTCATTGGAAAAGATAAAAACCTTATGCAACTTGCACAATTTTCTTCCACATTGACTTGAAGTCATTAATCAACACTCTTTGGAAATATTTTTTTCCAAACTTCTCTTTTAAAAAATTTTGTCAGAAGATGCATGCACTCACTGGAGAGAGACAGAAAGAGGGAGAGAGACGGCGAGAAAGCACTTTCCCCTGCCACGAGGGATGTTTATGCTGCAGTCCGACAGTCCAAGCTCCTCCATTTTTCCTTTGGGATTTTGGGCACCCATAAACCCATGCCCACTGTGATTTTTCAAGCCACTGGATCCAGGACTCAAAACACACAGTCAGCTCTATGGGATCCAACCAGATCGACACCACACCACTGACTTCTCCTCAACCCTGTATTAACCCATCTCACTACTAGTCACGTCTCTATCCCCAAGTATATCTTGAAAGAAAAACATATTTTTGCTGAGCTGGTTGTTTTGTGTCTGTGATCCTTCTTTGAACTGACCACACTTGGCAGCCCTGTTTCATCTCAAAGAGGAAAAGTAAGCAGACTGTATCAGTCAGGAATGTCTAGGCTTTGGTGCCTAGAAATGGTCCCTAAAACTAAGTAGCTTAAAATAAGATTAATTCTCACTCAGGCTTCCTGTTCACCAAGTGCCGACTGGAGGGCTCTTCTCCTCGGCATCATCATTCTTATAAGACTCGGGGGGATAGGAAAGTCACTAACTGGGACATGGCAGTTGCTATGACAGAGGGAAAGGAATGCTGTGATGTATGCAGTGCACCTTAAAGTTACATGCAGCACTTTTCTCGAAATCGTATGGCCAAAGCAACTCACCCTTAACTTGACATGGACAGGAAATACCATGCCACTCTATGTATGAAAAGCAAGAGGACTAAAATACCTGTAAACTGTCAGATGAACCAGTTGAAAAATATTTTTTTCTATTGATATAGAGGCAATGGAATTAATGTATGAAAACCAAAAAAAGTGAAAAGGTTTTTTCAAGAAGTGCAATTAGAATCTCTATATTCTTAAATTATTAAAGAAAAATACTTGGCAAAAAAAACATTCAGGAGGCAACTTAAAAGGTGAATAGTCTTTTGTGAAGATGAAATCTCATCTAAATTACATTCCTGAGAGATCATGTATAAAGATGATCTCATAACACAGGATGAAAATAACAAAGGAATAACAATACGGAGTAAAAAATAGAAGGGAAGAAGATAGTCCCAGGATACCTCACCTACAAGTAAAATGATTTCTAGGAAGTGAAATGGGGCAGATAGAGGAGCAAGAATAATGAAAACAAACAAAACAGGAGAAAAGTTCTTTAAGATAAAGACTTAAAATTTCTGTTTGAAAATATAATTCTTGTCCAGGTAAGTTTTCCTTTCTTTCTTTTTCTTTTTTTGTTTTGTTTTGTTTTGTTTAAGTTGTTGCCATAGGCACACACGCTCTCTGGAGAGAGACACAGCGGCACGGTGAGAGGTAAAGTGACAAATCATTTCCCAGGAAGGGTGGCTATGCCACAGTCCCTTCTCCTCCTGGGATGTTGGGCATGCATGCACACCTGCCTGGCATGATTTTCAAGCTGCTGTGTCTGGGACTCAGACTGCACAGTTGGCCATGCAGGAGTCCAATGCTTTAACTACCACACCACCTGCTGGTCCCTGCAAGTTTTCTGACCAAAACCAAGTTAGGTGTGTGTCTGTGTATATAGCCAGGCACATACACTTATATATGCATATATCTATACATATTTTATACACACACGTACATACATACACACATACATGTATAAGTGCTCACATGATTAGATGTATCTATTTATAACTGACATTGGTATGTGTCCATTGGGGTTCTATATCTGCAGTGGGGGGATGTGTGCATATGTGTGCATGTGTTTGTATGTATATGAACTTATTATATGGACTTACACATACACACACATGTTATCTGTATTTCCTGCTGAAATTCTGGAAGGACAAAGACAAAGAAATTTTCTGAGTTTTTAGAGAGAGAAAAAAAAAGATCTATTTCTTATAGAGAAAGAAAATCAGACTAGCACTGTCCTGTAACCACTAAACCTAGAGCGTTGGGGAGTCCAGGGACTAAGAAAAGGAAGACTAGCAGCCAGGAGTCGGGTCTGAGCTTTCACCCATCATGCAGAGAGGAAGAAATATTTAGACATACAAAACTTTCGAGTATATGCCATGCTTAAACTGTTTCTATGAAAATATTTGGTGAACTGATATCATCACATGTAAATTGAACCAGAATAGACATTTCAAAATAGGGGTGATAGAACAAAGATAGCAGTGAATGTCACAATGTATGGTTAAATATTTGCCATAATAACTTCAGAAATGTGGCACTGTTTTTCTTCCAACTTAAAGGGGAGAAAGCTGGGACTTGGAGCAGACTGGCATTCAGAGTGACAAAGGTAAAATTCAAACCAAAGCCATTTGAACACGTTTTTAACTACTTATCTGTGGCTTTCCTTGAACTCTAGCATGGCGGAGAACTCCTTAAGTAAAACAAGAAAACCAGGGAATACAAAGGAAAAGGTAGACATATCTGTCAATAAAAAATGTTTGGCACATATATCAAAGTCTAGGGACCAGCGGATGACATAATGGTTATATCGCTGGACTCCCATGTAGTCAGCTGCAGTTTGAGTCCCAGACCTGTTGGCTTAAAACTCACACCGCACGCATGAGCATGCTCAGGATCCTGAGAGGAGAATGGAGGAGAAGGGATTGTGGCATAGCTATTCCTCCCGGGGAGGGGGGGGTAATTTCTCTCTTTTTCTTTCTCTGTCTCTCTCTGTCTCTCTGGCAAGCTCATGTACCCTATAGCAAAAACCTATCAAAAAAAGTCTAAAGACCAAAAATAGACTGTAGAAAAGTATCTGTAACACATGACAGAACAAAAGTTCATTTAACATAAAACCAATATCGTATTAAATGACATTAAAAAATAAACAACTGTAGGTTTTTCAAATTGACAAAATACACGAACAGGTAAGTCACAGAAGAGGAATGCAAATATTAGTAACCCCTCCCACCTCATTTGTAATGTGGGTAGCAATAATTAAAACAATAGTAGGAAACCATATTCCACCCATTAGCTTAGTTAAAATTAAAAGCATGTATAACATTCATCTCATGTCTGATGAGGATTCAATTACATATATTTTTTGTATACTTATAAATTTGTACATTATGGAAAAATAATCTAGCAGTATCTATGAAAATAAGAAAAAATATATATACCTATACCAGAAAACCCACTGGGAACACTGTTCTGAAGAAGACACAGTGTATTACACTGACATGGGTGTACTGGTAAATGTTTAACCCCTGGTTCTCTAGAAAGGGAAAGGGAGAGGTGAGAGGAAGGAGGAGACAGAGAAGAAGGAGGGGAAGGAAGGAAGGTCTCCTTTGTAGCACTTGCCACTGTCCATGCTGGAAATCCACCTGCCAAGGTCAAGTTCAGGTTACTAAGGTACCATCACTAAGTGCAGGGGTGGGGAGTGGCATACTACTGGCAATACCAAGTCTCAGGGTAAGGCAGGCTTCAGCCACCATGGCAGTCAAACGTGTGCGGAGGACTTCTAGGCACCATAACTGTCATTCCGTAACGGATCTTCTGCATTTGCCCTGTCGTGATAGAGTTATTTAAAAAGCATTTCAGGTGGCAGGGCAGTAGGGGTTCCTCTGCGTGATACTACAGGCCATATGAGAATGCTATGGATTCCCATCCAAGGTCTGCCTAAGCATGTCTGTGGGCCCGTGATCCTAGCTGGCTACAGGGTCATGGAGGAGGGTGGTGACAGGAGGACCCTATTGAAGGTCTGGGAATAAATAAATAAACTTTACAAAACAAACAAAAAAGCATTTACTACTTTCATAGCTTTTTTAAAAATTCTTGCAGACTTTTCGAATGAGATTCACTTTGCATTCTGTAGTTACCCCATAAAATCTTTCAGTCTTTTAGACTCTGATTTCTTTGGTTCTGGAATGTCAAAGTCAATCAGTCAAGTGCTCTATTACTGCTTCCTCCTCATCTCTTAGACGTCGTAGAGAAATCCGACAGCTCCATTAATAAAATGAATCTTCAGCACTTCAAGGTTGGCAAAGGAGTGATAGATCACTTCGTAGCTAACCTTGGAGGATCTCTTTGTGATTGTATGAAGGCAGCCATCAGGTTTTTCTTTCAGTTTTAATTTATTAGAATTTAAGTTCCTTGAAGGCAAAGACCACGTTTGCTTTATACACCAAAGATTTTTTTTTCCAGAGGTTAACACAATTTCTGGCACGTAGGAGTTACTTAATAAGTAATTAAAAGTATCAGCTACTAAATAAAGAAATAAGCATTCTTTGTTATCTTTGACCCTATGTGTTTGAAAGCTATCTAGACAGAAAAAGTGACCATTATTCTGCCTTCTTCCTGCTATAAAGATTAACTGTACTACAGTTAGCTACACTGTCTACCCTTTGCTTTTGTTTGTCAATTGAGCCTTTAAAAAGAACGACTTGTGGGACCAGGAGGTGGAGCAGTGTTTTTTCTTTTCTTTCTTTCTTTTTATTTTTTTTTTTGGAGAGGGTTTCGCTATAGGGTGCGTGCGCTTGCCAGACAGACAGAGACATAGAGACAGAAAGTGAGAAATCACCCCCCAGGGGGGATGGCCATGCCACAGTCCCTTCTCCTCCATTCTCCTCTCGGGATCTTGGGCACGCACGCACACGTGCCCAGTGTGAGTTTTAAGCCACCAGGTCCAGGATGCGAACCGTGGTCGACTACATGGGAGTCCAGCGACATAGCCATTACACTAACTGCTGGTTCCCAAGGTGGAGCAGTGTTTAAGCTGCTGGACTGCCACATAGCCGATAGTGGTTCAAGTCCTGCACCCAGTGGCTTGAAAAATCACACCAGGCACATGTGTGTGCATGCCCAAAATCTTAGGAGGAGAATGGAGGAGAAGAGATTGCAGCATGGCCATCCCTCCTGGGGAGTGATTTCTCACCGTCCCTCTCTCTGTCTCTGTCTCTCTGGTGAGCGTACATCCTTTGCTTTAGCCTTCCTGATATTTTATATACATCCTCGACAGACATTTCCCGTCTCCATACGCCCCCTTTGAAAATATAAGCCTATCAGAGAGCTACATATGCAGCAGCTTGGTTACTATTATCTTTTTAAAAATCTATTTCTACTATGTTCATTTTTTCTCTTTTTATATGATCAGAATTTCCCTCTTTATAAAGCTCCTGCCTTATTTGAGCTACCTTTTTAAAGGTAGCTCAAGTCATGATATCAGGTTCTAGTTCTTCTGGTCTCATAAGCAATTAACTCATTTCCCAGCATCCTGACCCAACTGGACATGCCTGTCACTAGGTCTTGGACTGTTTTCCTCAGTTTGCTAGCTATCCTTCTTCCTTACTTCAAAGACCTTCGGGCTGTCATATGGAACCAACATTTCACTGCCTGTCACAGGCTAGTGATTTAGGTAGTGTTTGCTGAGGCTCACTGCCTGTCTGCCTGTCAATCTGGCCTTTTATAAGCTCCTAGGAAAAAACAAATGCCGGGACCAGCAGGTGATGTGGTGGGTAAGGTTCTGAATCCTACATAGCCAACTGAGGTTCAAGTCCTGGACCTAGTGGCTTGCTTTCTCTCTTTCTCTCTCTCTCTCTCTCTCTCTCTGTCTCTGTCTCTCTCTCTCTGGTGAGCACACATGCCCTATAGCAAATTAAAAAATAATAATAATGAGACCAGCAGGTGGTGTAATGGTTAAGTCACTGGACTCCCACGTGGTTGACCATGGTGGAGAAGAGATTGCAGCATGGCCATCCCTCCTGGGGAGTGATTTCTCACCGTCCCTCTCTCTGTCTCTGTCTCTCTGGTGAGCGTACATCCTTTGCTTTAGCCTTCCTGATATTTTATATACATCCTCGACAGACATTTCCCGTCTCCATACGCCCCCTTTGAAAATATAAGCCTATCAGAGAGCTACATATGCAGCAGCTTGGTTACTATTATCTTTTTAAAAATCTATTTCTACTATGTTCATTTTTTCTCTTTTTATATGATCAGAATTTCCCTCTTTATAAAGCTCCTGCCTTATTTGAGCTACCTTTTTAAAGGTAGCTCAAGTCATGATATCAGGTTCTAGTTCTTCTGGTCTCATAAGCAATTAACTCATTTCCCAGCATCCTGACCCAACTGGACATGCCTGTCACTAGGTCTTGGACTGTTTTCCTCAGTTTGCTAGCTATCCTTCTTCCTTACTTCAAAGACCTTCGGGCTGTCATATGGAACCAACATTTCACTGCCTGTCACAGGCTAGTGATTTAGGTAGTGTTTGCTGAGGCTCACTGCCTGTCTGCCTGTCAATCTGGCCTTTTATAAGCTCCTAGGAAAAAACAAATGCCGGGACCAGCAGGTGATGTGGTGGGTAAGGTTCTGAATCCTACATAGCCAACTGAGGTTCAAGTCCTGGACCTAGTGGCTTGCTTTCTCACTTTCTCTCTCTCTCTCTCTCTCTCTGTCTCTGTCTCTCTCTCTCTGGTGAGCACACATGCCCTATAGCAAATTAAAAAATAATAATAATGAGACCAGCAGGTGGTGTAATGGTTAAGTCACTGGACTCCCACGTGGTTGACCATGGTTCAAGTTCTGGACCCAGCAGCTTGAAGCTCACACCAGGTACATGTGCATGCATGCCCAAAATCTGGAGAGGAGAATGGAGGAGAAGGGACTGCAGTGTGGCCAATCCCCCTGGGAGGAGGTGATTTCTCATTTTCTGTCTCTCTGTCTCTCCAGTGAGTGCACATGCCCTGTGGCAAAATTCCCTCTTAAGAAAAAATAAAATTAAATAATTCTTTAAAAAGGAAACAAAACAAAAAACAAACGTTGAAGCATCCAATACAGTAGAGTTTCTTTGGGCACTTAAATATTAGCGTGTGTGTGTTGGGGGCTGGGGGATGGGAATGTGGGTTGGTATTTAAGTAATTCCAAGTTCTTTTAAAACAGTGTAGGGTCTGTGAGCTGGGTATGAGTGAGCTAATCAAGCGAAGCTGTGGAGGGTTGTAGACTGAACCTTAGGGTAATACGCAGAGTGACTCTTAAATATTACCATAGACTCAGTTTTCAAGTTAGACATAACCATCCCCGGTTTCACAAACATTGTCATCTTTCTCAGCTGCCTGTTTTTCTTTTTTTCCAACAGCTGTGAAGAAAGAGAGAGGAATCCAGAAAATTGGAAAGGG